>NC_056441.1:687327-842327 GCF_018296145.1 Oncorhynchus tshawytscha | reverse complement strand
TGTGTGTGCATTAGGGGACTGTGTCCTAGTAGTGTGGGTGTGTGTGCATTAGGGGACTGTGTCCTAGTAGTGTGGGTGTGTGTGCATTAGGGGACTGTGTCCTAGTAGTGTGGGTGTGTGCATTAGGGGACTGTGTCCTAGTAGTGTGGGTGTGTGTGCATTAGGGGACTGTGTCCTAGTAGTGTGGGTGTGTGCATTAGGGGACTGTGTCCTAGTAGTGTGGGTGTGTGCATTAGGGGACTGTGTCCTAGTAGTGTGGGTGTGTGCATTAGGGGACTGTGTCCTAGTAGTGTGGGTGTGATCTATTAACGTGCTTCACAGTATTGTAATCTGGTTTTGTATTGTGTACTGCTTCATCTCCCCGTTGGTTTAGAGCTGCTTCCCTTTCACTCAGTCAACTTCAGTACAACATACAATGGGCAGAAGTCACTCAGTCAACTTCAGTACAACATACAATGGGCAGAAGTCACTCAGTCAACTTCAGTACAACATACAATGGGCAGAGGTCACTCAGTCAACTTCAGTACAACATACAATGGGCAGAAGTCACTCAGTCAACTTCAGTACAACATACAATGGGCAGAAGTCACTCAGTCAACTTCAGTACAACATACAATGGGCAGAAGTCACTCAGTCAACTTCAGTACAACATACAATGGGCAGAAGTCACTCAGTCAACTTCAGTACAACATACAATGGGCAGAAGTCACTCAGTCAACTTCAGTACAACATACAATGGGCAGAGGTCACTCAGTCAACTTCAGTACAACATACAATGGGCAGAAGTCACTCAGTCAACTTCAGTACAACATACAATGGGCAGAGGTCACTCAGTCAACTTCAGTACAACATACAATGGGCAGAAGTCACTCAGTCAACTTCAGTACAACATACAATGGGCAGAAGTGAGACTTCGGTTGAACAATCTACAATCATGCCCCGACAAGTCAAATGAAATCCTCGCTGGAAGCCCCGCCTTCCACAGGCGATAACCCAGCTAGTACATAACGTTCTGAGAACCATATGTTTCTTAGAGCTTGGTGAGAGCGTGGCATGCAACCTTCCTGCAACGTTCTGGGAATGGTTCAGGATACCCAGCTAGCACTTAACGTTCTGAGAACCATATGTTTCTTAGGTGAGAATTTCAGTACTTCAGCATGTTTTCTACAGGTCTCCTCGTGGTTCTATTTAAAGTCATGTTCTCAGAACATTAAGAAAACGTTCCATAAAAAATCATTCCTAACTTTCAAAGAACGTTATAAGAATGTTATTTAAAAACATACGCTGAGTATATAACAGCACTTGCTCTTGTGTGTGTGTGTGTATGACATAGAATGACCAGGTGAAAGCTATGATCCCTTATTGGTGTCACCTGTTAAATCCACTTCAATCAGTGTAGATGAAGGGGAGGAGACAGGTTAAAGAAGGATTTTTAAGTTTTGAGACATTGTTTGTGTTTGTGTGCCATTCAGAAGGTGAATGAGAAAGACAAAAGATTGAAGTGCCTTTGAACAGGGTAAGGTAGTAGGTGTCAGGCGCACCGGTTTGAGTGCATCAAGAACCAGTGGTGGAAATGACTTTAAACTAAAAATACTTTAAAGTACTACTTAAGTAGTCTTTGGGGGGTATCTGTACTTTACAATTTATATTTTTGGCAACTTTTACTTCACTACATTCCTAAAGAAACAAATGTACTTTTTCCCTGACACCCAAAAGTACTCGCTGCATTTTGACAGGAAAAGTGTCCAATTCACACACTTATCAAGAGAACATCCCTGCTCATCCCTGAGAACATCCCTGAGAACATCCCTGCTCATCCCCGAGAACATCCCTGCTCATCCCTGAGAACATCCCTGAGAACATCCCTGAGAACATCCCTGAGAACATCCCTGAGAACATCCCTGCTCATCCCTACTGCCTTTGATCTGGCGGATTCATTAAACACAAATGCTTCGTTTGTAAATGATGTCTGAGTGTTGGAGTGTGACCCATTTAGGTACATACAAGTGTCTTATATCGGTTGAAAGCTTAAATTCTTGTTAATCTAACTGCGCTGTCCGATTTACAGTGAAAACATGCCATGCGATTGTTTGAGGACGGCGCCACACATCAAAATATTTTTCCACCGGCACAGGTTTAAAAAAATTCACTTACTTTTTGAAAATCTTCCTCTGATTTGTCATCCAATGGGTCCCAGCTATTACATGCAGTGTTGTTTTGTTAGATAAAATCCTTCTTTATATCCCAAAAAGTCAGTTTAGTTGGCGCCATCGATTTGAGTAACCCACTTGTTCAACTTGCAGAGAAAGGAATCCAAAAATCTACCGCTAAACTTTGTTAAAACAAGTCAAATTACGTTTTTATTGACTACTCAGATACCCAAAAATGTAATCAAACTATAATATTTATTACAGAAATAAGTATGTTCAATAGGAAACCGATATTAGCAGGTGCGTCTTGTCTTCATCGCACGCCAAAACACGAATTTCCAAGAGTGTGTCCTTCTACTAGAACTCATATTTCTTATTCGTTTTGGAAGGTACAAGCCTGAAACCATGACCATAGACTGCTGACACCCTGTGGAAGCCATGGGAATTGCATCCTGGCAGCTAGAATTCATTATGCCCCTATACTTTCCATTGGAAGAGCATTGGCTCTCCAGAAGAAAAAAACAATTCTGGTTGGTTTTTGGATGTTTGGATGTTCTCCTACCATATCTATTGTGTTATATTCTCCTACATTATTTCTACAAACTTTAATGTGTTTTCTTTCCAATGGTACCAATTATACTGGGTGACTTTCACTTTGAAGTATGACAATTGAGAACTTTTTCCACCACTGTCAAGAACTGCAGCGCTGCTGGGTTTTTCATGCTCAACAGTTTCCTGTGTGTATCAACAATGGTCCCCCACCCAGAGGACATTAAGCCAACTTGACACAACTATTGGAAGCATTGGAGTCAACATGGGTCAGCATCCCTGTGGAATGCTTTTGACACCTTGTAGAGTCCATGCACCAATGAATTGAGGTTGTTCTGAGGCCAAAGGGGGGTGCAATGCAATACTAGGGAGGTGTTCTTAATGTTTTGTACACTCAGTGTACATTCACTTCTCAGCAACAACAAAACTCTCTATCCTCTACCTCTCTATCCTCTACCTTGTTAAGTGTGTTCAGGTGGGTTGGCCACACTTGATCTTAATGAGTGCTTGTTTCCATTTGAAATGGGGTCTGTTTGAATAGACAAAAATGAACAGCTTTGTATGAGTTGAAGAAAATATGGCATGCAAGCTCCATCCTGGTGGCGCAGTGCACTACTTCCATGGCTAGAGAACAGAAGATCATAGGTTCATATCTCACTGATGCAGTGCACTAATTCCATGGCTAGAGAACAGAAGATCATAGGTTCATATCTCACTGATGCAGTGCACTAATTCCATGACTAGAGAACAGAAGATCATAGGTTCATATCTCACTGATGCAGTGCACTAATTCCATGACTAGAGAACAGAAGATCATAGGTTCATATCTCACTGATGCAGTGCACTAATTCCATGGCTAGAGAACAGAAGATCATAGGTTCATATCTCACTGATGCCGTGCCAAAATAAAAAATAAAATTTGCTTGCATGATTAATGCCAAAGCAGATTCATTTCCATGTGAACTATCTGTACTTTGAGTTGAAAACAGTTCAACCAAACTAAGCCAGCAGTGCTTTTAAACGTCTTATTGCAACATGTTCTCAGAATGTTATTTAATTAACTTCAAATAACCTAGAATTGTCTTCTCACAACATTAACAAAACATCCCAGGAAACCTTTCAGGGAACCATAGCAAAAATGTTCACAGAACCTCCCTGGAACCAGAGTAAAACATTCTCAGAACCTCCCTGGAACCATAGCAAAAATGTTCACAGAACCTCCCTGGAACCAGAGTAAAACATTCTCAGAACCTCCCTGGAACCATAGTAAAAATGTTCTCAGAACCTCCCTGGAACCAGAGTAAAACATTCTCAGAACCTCCCTGGAACCATAGTAAAAATGTTCTCAGAACCTCCCTGGAACCATAGCAAAAGGGTCCTCAGAACCATAGTAAAAATGTTCTAAGAACCTCCCTGGAACCAGAGTAAAAATGTTCTCAGAACCTCCCTGGAACCATAGCAAAAGGGTCCTCAGAACCATAGTAAAAATGTTCTAAGAACCTCCCTGGAACCAGAGTAAAAATGATCTCAGAACCTCCCTGGAACCAGAGTAAAAATGTTCTCAGAACCATAGTAAAAATGTTCTAAGAACCTCCCTGGAACCAGAGTAAAAATGTTCTAAGAACCTCCCTGGAACCTAAAAATGTACATTCACAGAACAGGCACTTCTAGATTAGAAACCGTTTTACCGGTCAGGAAACTTATAGCTTTGTTCCCAGAACCAATAGTAAACCAAAAACATTTCCGGTTACCGGAACGCATTTTACCACCTAAAGCGAGTGAGCCTCATTGTGACAACAGTACCCACAGCTGTCCAATTAGGGCACCTCATTGATCACCAGAGCCTTGGTACCCAGAGTGGGCCAGATTTTAGGCCAATCTTGGCACATAAACACTGTTTTTTCAACCCTGAGTTCCACAGTGTCCCATAATCAGTCTCTTTATAAGAAACCAGGGGCTGTCTGACTTCATCTCAGCACATTCCATTTCTGGGTCTCGAGCTAGACACCCTTGCGTAACGCACTTCTCTACCCCACAGAGGAGGGTGTCCGGGTGAAATTTCGTCCTGGTCACAGTGTGTTTTCACCAGTGCCTACGCCTACTGGGGATGATGTCTTACGTGATGGAAGTTGTGTAGTAGTATAGTGAGTAGTGTAGTAGTAGTGTAGTAGTATAGTAGTGTAGTGTAGTAGTATAGTGATATAGTAGTATAGTGAAATAGTGGTATAGTAGTATAGTGATATAGTAGTATAGTGATATAGTAGTATAGTGATATAGTGGTATAGTGATGTTGTAGTGTGGTGGTATAGTAGTATAGTGATATAGTAGAGTAGTGGTATAGTAGTATAGTGATATAGCAGTATAGTCATATAGTAGTATAGTGATATAGTAGTATAGTGGTATAGTAGTATAGTAGTATAGTGATATAGTAGTATAGTGATAGTGTTATAGTAGTGTAGTGATATAGTAGTATAGTGATATAGTAGTATAGTGATATAGTGTTGTAGTAGTATAGTCATATAGCAGTATAGTGATATAGTAGAGTAGTGGTATAGTAGTATAGTAATATAGTGTTGTAGTAGTATAGTGATATAGTAGTATAGTGATATAGTAGTATAGTGTTATAGTGGTATAGTGATATAGTGATATAGTAGTATAGTGATATAGTGTTATAGTGATATAGTAGTATAGTGATATAGTAGTATAGTAGTATAGTGTTATAGTAGTATAGTGATATAGTAGTATAGTGATATACTAGTATAGTGATATAGTGTTATAGTGGTATAGTGTTATAGTAGTGTAGTGATATAGTAGTATAGTGATATAGTAGTATAGTGGTATAGTGATATAGTAGTGTGGTGGTATAGTAGTATAGTGATATAGTAGAGTAGTGGTATAGTAGTATAGTAATATAGTGTTGAGGTAGTATAGTGATATAGTAGTGTAGTGATATAGTAGTGTGGTGATATAGTTATATAGTAGTATAGTGATATAGTAGTATAGTGACAGTGTTGTAGTAGTATAGTGATACAGTAGTGTGGTGATATAGTAGTATAGTGATATAGTGTTGTAGTAGTACAGTGATATAGTGTTATAGTAGTACAGTGATATAGTGCTGTAGTAGTATAGTAGTGCAGTGATATAGTAGTGTGGTTATATAGTGGTATTGAAGACCTACTTCAGTCTGTTGACAGAGGGGGCAGTCTTCCATGTGGGGTGGAGCTGCTCTGAGCTGAATGAGCTTCCTTTCTTCAGGGCAAAACCCAGGCGACAGTACATAGACACAGCATTCTGAGAGAGGGAGGGGAGAGGGGAAAGAGAGTGTGGGTGAGAGAGGGGGAGAGGAAGAGGAGAAAGAGAGAGAGAGAGAAAGAGGGAGAGAGAACATAACATAGTGCACAGCCAGAAGCAGCCTTTTCCTAATCAATGGTATGCCATGAGGGTCAAACAGAACGTTGTCAGCCAAGTTAGATTCCATTGGCTGCTGATTTGTTCTGCTCCTCCGACTGACCTCTCAATGTAAAGACAGACAATCTCCTGGTCGGTCAGACCACCTTCACACCAACAAATCATTATCAAGCACTGCAGCAATTTATTGTGAATCACCCTGCATCATTATGGTCACACGGAAAATAATCAAAGCTGTGGAAAAAGTTTCCTGCAGCTAACAACTAAAAGTTAATTGCTGTAGGAAATTCTCACTGACATCAACATTTCTGTTTTTGAGAGAGAGAGAGCAAGAGCGAGAGACAGAGAGAGAGAGACAGAAAGTCAGAGAGAGAGAGATATTGAGGGAGAGATATAATGAGGGAGAGAGAGAGACAGATATATTGAGGGAGAGATATAATGAGGGAGAGAGAGAAATATTGAGGGACAGAGAGAGAGATATTGAGGGAGAGATATAATGAGGGAGAGAGAGAGATATTGAGGGAGAGAGAGAGAGATATTGAGGGAGAGATATAATGAGGGAGAGTGAGAGAAAATGGCAGCCCTAGGAAATTAGGCCAGACTTGGTGACGACATCCCGGGACTTCCCGACTCTTCCTCGATTCCCAAGAAAAATGATGATGTGTGAACCAATAAAATAGAGATTTTATGCAGAACATGAACGGGTGACTAGCTGCATGAAACAGACATATCAACTCTCTGGCTTCATTCATACATTAGACCAGTCATATCACAACGCCAGCAGCCTACCATATTGAGCCTACTGCACCTAAAGTCCCCAACAGAAAACATCACTTACTTGCATGACTTCTAGAAATTCCATTGCTTACATCATGTGTAGACTACACACAAACTCTCAACACGGTTTTGAAGGCAATCTCCATCTCACATTCACCGAACTTTGTGGCATTGGCAGAGGCTCAAAATATAAACTGCAGCGACTCACTGTTAACAAAATGGCTGGTACATTGTGTCCACAAATTTTGCTCCAGGAAATAGACATATGCAACATTGTTCCATATGTAACAATAACAAAAGCGAGTACACAGGCTTACAATACTACCCACGGTGTCTCATCTCCACTACCACCCACGGTGTCTCATCTCCACTACCACCCACGGTGTCTCATCTCCACTACCACCCACAGTGTCTCATCTCCACTACCACCCACGGTGTCTCATCTCCACTACCACCCACGGTGTCTCATCTCCACTACCACCCACGGTGTCTCATCTCCACTACCACCCACGGTGTCTCATCTCCACTACCACCCACGGTGTCTCATCTCCACTACCACCCACGGTGTCTCATCTCCACTACCACCCACGGTGTCTCATCTCCACTACCACCCACGGTGTCTCATCTCCACTACCACCCACGGTGTCTCATCTCCACTACCACCCACGGTGTCTCATCTCCACTACCACCCACGGTGTCTCATCTCCACTACCACCCACGGTGTCTCATCTCCACTACCACCCACGGTGTCTCATCTCCACTACCACCCACGGTGTCTCATCTCCACTACCACCCACGGTGTCTCATCTCCACTACCACCCACGGTGTCTCATCTCCACTACCACCCACGGTGATGTATCTCCACTACCACCCACGGTGTCTCATCTCCACTGCCACCCACGGTGTCTCATCTCCACTACCACCCACGGTGTCTCATCTCTACTACCACCCACGGTGATGCATCCCCACTACCACCCACGGTGTCTCATCTCCACTACCACCCACGGTGTCTCATCTCCACTGCCACCCACGGTGTCTCATCTCCACTGCCACCCACGGTGTCTCATCTCCACTACCACCCACGGTGTCTCATCTCTACTACCACCCACGGTGATGCATCTCCACTACCACCCACGGTGTCTCATCTCCACTACCACCCACGGTGATGCATCTCCACTACCACCCACGGTGTCTCATCTCCACTACCACCCACGGTGTCTCATCTCCACTACCACCCACGGCGCTGCATCTCCACCAATACTCAGTCTTCCATCAGGTTATTTGTTATTTTGTCAGTAAATAAAATGTAAGGCTATACTGAAGAATATGGCATCCCAAATATATAGTGCACTACTTGGCACCCTATACCCTATATAGTGCACTACTTGGCACCCTATTTCCTATATAGTGCACTACTTGGCACCCTATTCCCTACATAGGGCACTACATGGTTCCCTATTACAATATGCTCATTCATCTCCCTCTCCCCTGTAACTATTCCCCAGGTCGTTGCTGTAAATGAGAATGTGTTCTCAGTCAACTTACCTGATAAAATAACGGTAAAATAAAAATATAGTGCACTACTTGGCACCCTATGCCCTATATAGTGCACTACATGGCCCCCAATTCCCTATATAATGCACTACATGGCACACTATTCCCTATATAGTGCACTATGTAAGTGAATAGGATGCCATCTGGGATGCAAAGATGGCTGATTTCCCCTTCAGTGTGAGCCCAGATAAAGCTCTGTTCCCAGCTAGCAGTGTCCAGCAGCACCAGGTGTTGACAGGACCATCCATTAATTAACCTATTAAAACTACAGTGCCAGGTGTTGACAGGTCCATCCATTAATTAACCTATTAAAACTAGTGCCAGGTGTTGACAGGACCATCCATAAATGAACCTATTAAAACTACAGCACCAGGTGTTGACAGGTCCATCCATTAATTAACCTATTAAAACTACAGTGCCAGGTGTTGACAGGTCCATCCATAAATGAACCTATTAAAACTACAGCACCAGGTGTTGACAGGACCATCCATAAATGAACCTATTAAAACTACAGCACCAGGTGTTGACAGGACCATCCATTAATTAACCTATAAAAACTACAGCACCAGGTGTTGACAGGACCCATTCAATGGACCATCCATTAATTAACCTATTAAAACTACAGCAAAGTGTTGACAGGACCCATTCAATGGACCATCCATTAATTAACCCATCAAAACTACAGCAAAGTGTTGACAGACCCGTTCAATGGACCATCCATTAATTAACCCATCAAAACTACAGCAAGGTGTTGAACCTACCATTTACAAGGGGTGTAGAGCCTAACCACATAAATAAGCAGCGCTTGAATTTCAGGTTTGGGGAAGATGATTTTCACCATAAAAATGCATCTTTATAATAAAAGCATTACATGCATAAGTGCTTGTCAAATTGTCAAATTGTGAATGAGAGACTGATGAAGTGTGTACAACCTGAAACAAAGCAGAGATCATGCCTTTCATGCAACTAGTCGAATCAGGCAGCCTTAGAACGTATTAAAAATCAAAGCATATAGCCCAACGTTTGTTGAACAACTAAAGTCACATTAATAACTCTAAATGAAGCATATAGGTGTACATATTTCTTTGTTAACCGCTCAACACAGAATAGCTGCATGAGGTCAATCCCTCAAAACATTTGGAGAAAATATCCTGATGATTTTATTCAGCTTTGATCAATTGTATTCTTCATACTATAAAATACTGCCACGGAAGTCTAAGCAGATCTTGTCTGCTAAATGAAATTACCTCAACTAACTGGTGCCCCCGCACATTGACTCTATACCGGTACCCACTGTATATGGCCTCCACATTGACTCTGTACCGTAACACCCTGTATATAGCCTGCACACTGACTCTGTACCGGTACCCCCTGTATATAGCCTCCACATTGACTCTGTACCGGTACCCCCTGTATATAGCCTCCACATTGACTCTGTACCGGTACCCCCTGTATATAGCCTCCACATTGACTCTGTACCGGTACCCCCTGTATATAGTCTCCACATTCACTCTGTACCGGTACCCCCTGTATATAGCCTCCACATTGACGCTGTACCGGTACCCCCTGTATATAGTCTCCACATTCACTCTGTACCGGTACCCCCTGTATATAGCCTCCACATTGACTCTGTACCGGTACCCCCTGTATATAGTCTCCACATTGACTCTGTACCGGTACCCCCTGTATATAGCCTCCACATTGACTCTGTACCGGTACCCCGTGTATATAGCCTCCACATTGACTCTGTACAGTAATACCCTGTATATAGCCTCCACATTGACTCTGTACTGTAACACCCTGTATATAGCCTCCACATTGACTCTGCCTCCACATTGACTTTGTACAGTAATACCCCGTATATAGCCTCCACATTGACTTTGTACAGTAATACCCCGTATATAGCCTCCAAATTGACTCTGTACTGTAACACCCTGTATATAGCCTCCACATTGACTCTGTACCGTAATACCCTGTATATAGCCTCCACATTGACTCTGTACAGGTACCCTCTGTATATAGCCTCCACATTGACTCTGTACCGTAATAACCTGTATATAGCCTCCACATTGACACTGTACCGTAACACCCTGAATATAGCGCCTCCACATTGACTCTGACCGTAACACCCTGTATATAGCCTCCACATTAACTCTGTACCGGTAACCCGTGTATATAGCCTCCACATTGACTCTGTACAGTAATACCCTGTATATAGCCTCCACATTGACTCTGTACTGTAACACCCTGTATATAGCCTCCACATTGACTCTGTACCGGTACCCCGTGTATATAGCCTCCACATTGACTTTGTACAGTAATACCCCGTATATAGCCTCCACATTGACTCTGTACCGTAACACCCTGTATATAGCCTCCACATTGACTCTGTACCGTAATACCCTGTATATAGCCTCCACATTGACTCTGTACAGGTACCCTCTGTATATAGCCTCCACATTGACTCTGTACCGTAATAACCTGTATATAGCCTCCACATTGACACTGTACCGTAACACCCTGAATATAGCCTCCACATTGACTCTGACCGTAACACCCTGTATATAGCCTCCACATTAACTCTGTACCGGTACCCCCTGTATATAGCCTCCACATTGACTCTGTACCGTAATACCTTGTATATAGCCTCCACATTGACTCTGTACCGTAATACACTGTATATAGCCTCCACATTGACTCTGTACCGGTACCCCCGTATATAGCCTCCACATTGAAACTGTACCGTAATACTCTGTATATAGCCTCCACATTGACTCTGTACCGTAATACACTGTATATAGCCTCCACATTGACTCTGTACCGTAATACACTGTATATAGCCTCCACATTGACTCTGTACCGTAATACACTGTATATAGCCTCCACATTGACTCTGTACCGTAATACACTGTATATAGCCTCCACATTGACTCTGTACCGTAATACACTGTATATAGCCTCCACATTGACTCTGTACCGTAATACACAGTATATAGCCTCCACATTGACTCTGTACCGTAATACACTGTATATAGCCTCCACATTGACTCTGTACTGTACCGTAATAGCCCTGTATATAGCCTCCACATTGACTCTGTACCGGTGCCCCCCTGTATATAGCCTCCACATTGACCCTGTACCGTAATACCCTGTATATAGCCTCCACATTGACTCTGTACCGTAATACCCTGTATATAGCCTCCACATTGACTCTGTACCGTAATACCCTGTATATAGCCTCCACATTGACTCTGTACCGTAATACCCTGTATATAGCCTCCACATTGACTCTGTACCGGTGCCCCTGTATATAGCCTCCACATTGACCCTGTACCGTAATACCCTGTATATAGCCTCCACATTGACTCTGTACCGTAATACCCTGTATATAGCCTCCACATTGACTCTGTACCGTAATACCCTGTATATAGCCTCCACATTGACTCTGTACCGTAATACCCTGTATATAGCCTCCACATTGACTCTGTACCGTAATACCCTGTATATAGTCTCCACATTGACTCTGTACCGTAATACCCTGTATATAGTCTCCACATTGACTCTGTACCGTAATACCCTGTATATAGTCTCCACATTGACTCTGTACCGTAATACCCCTGTATATAGTCTCCACACTGTACCCCCCTGTATATAGTCTCCACATTGACTCTGTACCGTAATACCCTGTATATAGTCTCCACATTGACTCTGTACCGTAATACCCTGTATATAGCCTCCACATTGACTCTGTACCGTAATACCCTTGACTCTGTATATAGTCTCCACATTGACTCTGTACCGTAATACCCTGTATATAGTCTCCACATTGACTCTGTACTGGTACCACCTGAATATAGTCTCCATATTGACTCTGTACCGTAATACCCTGTATATAGTCTCCATATTGACTCTGTACCGTAATACCCTGTATATAGCCTCCACATTGACTCTGTACCGTAATACCCTGTATATAGTCTCCATATTGACTCTGTACCGTAATACCCTGTATATAGTCTCCATATTGACTCTGTACCGTAATACCCTGTATATAGTCTCCATATTGACTCTGTACCGTAATACCCTGTATATAGTCTCCACATTGACTCTGTACCGTAATACCCTGTATATAGCCTCCACATTGACTCCTGTACCGTAATACACTGTACCGTAATACCCTGTATATAGTCTCCACATTGACTCTGTACCAGTACCCCCTGTATATAGCCTCCACATTGACTCTGTACCGTAATACCCTGTATATAGCCTCCACATTGACTCTGTACCGGTACCCCCTGTATTTAGCCTCCACATTGACTCTGTACCGGTACCCCTGTATATAGCCTCCACATTGACTCTGTACCGTAATACCCTGTATATAGCCCCACATGTATATAGCCTCCACATTGACTCTGTACCGTACCCCCTGTATATAGCCTCCACATTGACTCTGTACCGTACCCCCTGTATATAGCCTCCACATTGACTCTGTACCGTAATACCCTGTATATAGCCTCCACATTGACTCTGTACCGTAATACCCTGTATATAGTCTCCACATTGACTCTGTACCAGTACCCCCTGTATATAGCCTCCACATTGACTCTGTACCGTAATACCCTGTATATAGCCTCCACATTGACTCTGTACCGGTACCCCCTGTATTTAGCCTCCACATTGACTCTGTACCGGTACCCCCTGTATATAGCCTCCACATTGACTCTGTACCGGTACCCCCTGTATATAGCCTCCACATTGACTCTGTACCGGTACCCCCTGTATATAGCCCCCACATTGACTCTGTACCGGTACCCCCTGCATATAGCCTCCACATTGACTCTGTACCGTAATACCCTGTATATAGTCTCCACATTGACTCTGTACCGTAATACCCTGTATATAGCCTCCACATTGACTCTGTACCGTAATACCCTGTATATAGCCTCCACATTGATTCTGTACCGGTGCCCCCTGTATATAGCCTCCACATTGACCCTGTACCGTAATACCCTGTATATAGCCTCCACATTGACTCTTCTACCGTAATACCCTGTATATAGCCTCCACATTGACTCTGTACCGTAATACCCTGTATATAGCCTCCACATTGACTCTGTACCGTAATACCCTGTATATAGTCTCCACATTGACTCTGTACCGGTACCCCCTGTATATAGTCTCCACATTGACTCTGTACCGTAATACCCTGTATATAGTCTCCACATTGACTCTGTACCGTAATACCCTGTATATAGCCTCCACATTGACTCTGTACCGTAATACCCTGTATATAGTCTCCACATTGACTCTGTACCGTAATACCCTGTATATAGTCTCCACATTGACTCTGTACCGGTACCCCCTGTATATAGTCTCCACATTGACTCTGTACCGTAATACCCTGTATATAGTCTCCACATTGACTCTGTACCGTAATACCCTGTATATAGTCTCCACATTGACTCTGTACCGTAATACCCTGTATATAGCCTCCACATTGACTCTGTACCGTAATACCCTGTATATAGTCTCCATATTGACTCTGTACCGTAATACCCTGTATATAGCCTCCACATTGACTCTGTACCGTAATACCCTGTATATAGTCTCCATATTGACTCTGTACCGTAATACCCTGTATATAGTCTCCATATTGACTCTGTACCGTAATACCCTGTATAGCCTCCATATTGACTCTGTACCGTAATACCCTGTATATAGCCTCCACATTGACTCTGTACCGTAATACCCTGTATATAGCCTCCACATTGACTCTGTACCGTAATACCCTGTATATAGCCTCCACATTGACTCTGTACCGTAATACCCTGTATATAGCCTCCACATTGACTCTGTACTGTTGTATTCAGCATTTCACTGTAAGGTCTACTACACCTGTTGTATTCAGCATTTCACTGTAAGGTCTACTACCCCTGTTGTATTCAGCATTTCACTGTAAGGTCTACTACACCTGTTGTATTCAGCATTTCACTGTAAGGTCTACTACACCTGTTGTATTCAGCATTTCACTGTAAGGTCTACTACACCTGTTGTATTCAGCATTTCACTGTAAGGTCTACTACCCCTGTTGTATTCAGCATTTCACTGTAAGGTCTACTACACCTGTTGTATTCAGCATTTCACTGTAAGGTCTACTACACCTGTTGTATTCAGCATTTCACTGTAAGGTCTACTACACCTGTTGTATTCAGCATTTCACTGTAAGGTCTACTACACCTGTTGTATTCAGCATTTCACTGTAAGGTCTACTACACCTGTTGTATTCAGCATTTCACTGTGAGGTCTACCACACCTGTTGTATTCAGCATTTCACTGTAAGGTCTACTACACCTGTTGTATTCAGCATTTCACTGTAAGGTCTACTACACCTGTTGTATTCAGCATTTCACTGTAAGGTGTACTACACCTGTTGTATTCAGTATTTCACTGTAAGGTGTACTACACCTGTTGTATTCAGTATTTCACTGTAAGGTCTACTACACCTGTTGTATTCAGCATTTCACTGTAAGGTCTACTACACCTGTTGTATTCAGCATTTCACTGTAAGGTCTACTACACCTGTTGTATTCAGTATTTCACTGTGAGGTCTACTACACCTGTTGTATTCAGCATTTCACTGTAAGGTCTACTACACCTGTTGTATTCAGCATTTCACTGTAAGGTCTACTACACCTGTTGTATTCAGCATTTCACTGTAAGGTCTACCTACACCTGTTGTATTCAGCATTTCACTGTATTCGGCTCATGTGACAAATAACATTCGACTGGACTTGAATGAGCAGTTAAGCAGTTAAGCACGCGCTGTAAGGAATGAGTAGCCTAGTTTATCAACAGCCCTGTGTTTTTATTATTAGAAGTAGCTGGTTGTGTCTATTTTAATATCAAGGAATATGTCACTGTCTCTGGTCATAGGAACAACATGAATTTGTGCATGAGAAGCGACTCGAGTTTTGCCATCAGGTGGAAGACTGTGTCCCCTCTCTCTGGTCAGACTCGGCCCTCTTTCCAGAACTCCGACTTTATGACCTGAAGATCACTGATTTGACCTCGCTTTTTTCCGAGTTCCCAGCTGTCGTGAAATCCATGATTTCATGGCATATAGCCAATATGCTGTGATAATGTATTAGACCAGGCATATAGCCAATGTGCTGTGATAATGTAGTTGGCCAGACATAAAGCCAATAGGATGTGATATTGTATTAGACCAGGCATATAGCCAATATGATGTGATAATGTATTAGACCAGGCATATAGCCAATATGATGTGATAATGTATTAGACCAGGCATATAGCCAATGTGCTGTGATAATGTAGTTGGCCAGACAAAGCCAATAGGATGTGATATTGTATTAGACCAGGCATATAGCCAATATGATGTGATAATGTATTAGACCAGACATATAGCCAATAGGATGTGATAATGTATTAGACCAGACGTATAGCCAATAGGATGTGATAATTTATTAGGGCAGGCATATAGCCAATTGGATGTGATAATGTATTAGGGCAAGCATATAGCCAATATGATGTGATAATGTATTAGACCAGACATATAGCCAATAGAATGTGATAATGTATTAGACCAGACATATAGCCAATAGGATGTGATAATGTATTAGGGCAGGCATATAGCCATTAGGATGTGATAATATATTAGGGAAGGCATATAGTCAATATGCTGTGATAATGTATTAGGGCTACTACACAAACATCATTCTTACGAAACTGTTTTTATTAGGTTAATGTTATATATTTTTAAGTCATGTTTTAAAAAGATTCTGAGCGGTAGATCTCAGCTTGCTTCTTGACTGTGAAAGTGATCTTGATTCATAAAAGGTTGGTGATCGCCGCCATGGACAATATAACAGTGTGTGATCTATATCGCCGTCGATACATACCTTCACCAGGCCCAAGTCAATCTCCAGAACATTAGCCAGCTGGAACAGAACGACCAGAGGATGAGGATCAAGACCAAATGGGACTAAAATCACTTTAATAAAGTCAATAAGAAAACACACCAATAAACAACATGGTTAAATAATTATAGTTATATTTTATTCTCTTTGTTTGAGCATCCTGAAAGCTCCTACGGTATGAAATGGAATATGATCAAGACCTGGACGGTCCAACGAGGCTGAGACGTAATATTATTTCACCTACCTCTGACACATTAGTCTGCTCGTCGATGGAAACAAATATTTTGTACAAAAGGGTTTCAAAGTAGTCTCCCTGGACCCTGTTCATCACGAAGCCTTCCAGGGGGGGCACTGGGAAACACAGTAATGTATTAATTAATAGATCATATATAATATAAAATTATAAAATCATCACGAAGCCTTCCAGGGGGGGCACTGGGAAACACAGTAATGTATTAATTAATAGATCATATATAATATAAAATTATAAAATCATCACGAAGCCTTCCAGGGGGGGGCACTGGGAGAGAGATGGAGCGCAACTGGCCCTCAGCCAGTTATAGATGGTAATGTTGTGGGGCCTCTTCACAGCCCTCAGCCAGTTATAGACGGTAATGTTGTGGGGCCTCTTCACAGCCCTCAGATAGTTATAGATGGTAATGTAATGGACCCTCTACACAGCCCTCAGCCAGTTATAGACGGTAATGTAATGGGCCCTCTACACAGCCCTCAGCCAGTTATAGACGGTAATGTTGTGGGGCCTCTTCACAGCCCTCAGCCAGTTATAGACGGTAATGTAATGGGCCCTCTACACAGCCCTCAGCCAGTTATAGACGGTAATGTTGTGGGGCCTCTTCACAGCCCTCAGACAGTTATAGATGGTAATGTTGTGGGGCCTCTTCACAGCCCTCAGCCAGTTATAGACGGTGATGTTGTGGGGCCTCTTCACAGCCCTCAGACAGTTATAGATGGTAATGTTGTGGGGCCTCTACACAGCCCTCAGCCAGTTATAGACGGTAATGTTGTGGGGCCTCTTCACAGCCCTCAGACAGTTATAGATGGTAATGTTGTGGGGCCTCTTCACAGCCCTCAGACAGTTATAGACGGTGATGTTGTGGGGCCTCTTCACAGCCCTCAGCCAGTTACAGATGGTAATGTAATGGACCCTCTACACAGCCCTCAGCCAGTTATAGACGGTAATGTAATGGGCCCTCTACACAGCCCTCAGCCAGTTATAGACGGTAATGTTGTGGGGCCTCTTCACAGCTCTCAGCCAGTTATAGATGGTAATGTTGTGGGGCCTCTTCACAGCCCTCAGCCAGTTATAGACGGTAATGTAATGGGCTCTTCACAGCCCTCAGCCAGTTATAGACGGTAATGTAATGGGCCCTCTACACAGCCCTCAGCAAGTTATAGACGGTAATGTTGTGGGGCCTCTTCACAGCCCTCAGCCAGTTATAGATGGTAATGTCATGGGCCTCTTTCACAGCCCTCAGCCAGTTATAGACGGTGATGTTGTGGGGCCTCTTCACAGCCCTCAGCCAGTTACAGATGGTAATGTTGTGGGCCCTCTACACAGCCCTCAGCCAGTTATAGATGGTAATGTCATGGGCCTCTTTCACAGCCCTCAGCCTTCAGTCAGTTTTAGATGGTAATGTTGTGTGGCCTCTTCACAGACCCAATTTTTTCTCCTTGCCCTCCATTATCTGATTTAGATCAAGGTGCTGCTGCCATCACCCAGGATCCCCGCTGCCATTACCCATGATCCCCGCGTCCATTGCCCATGATCCCCGCTGCCATTACCCATGATCCCCGCTACCATTACCCATGATCCCCGCTGCCATCACCCAGGATCCCCGCTGCCATTACCCATGATCCCCGCTGCCATTACCCATGATCCCCGCGTCTATTGCCCATGATGCCTTGATGAATACACCACTGACACACTATAAGATAAACAGGAAGAAAGAGGTGTGTGCGTGTAAACTCCTCTGGAAAACAGATCTGAAGTGCACAATAGCAAATAGATGAACAATATAATGAAGCAGTAAGGCCCGAGGGGGTGTGCTATATGACCAATATACCACGGCTAAGGGCTGTGCTTATGCATTACGCAACGCGGATGCCTGGATACAGCCATTAGCCGTGGTATATTGGCCATGTACAACAAACCCCAGACATGCCTTATTGCTGTTGAAATGAGCAGTAAACAGCCATTTGTTTTGTCATACCCGTGATATACCCCGAAGCACTACCACCACAACGTGGGCGGCAGGGTAGCCTAGTGGTTAGAGTGTTGGACTAGTAACCGAAAGGTTGCAAGTTCAAATCCCCGAGCTGACAAGGTACAAATCTGTCGTTCTGCCCCTGAACAGGCAGTTAACCCACTGTTCCTAGGCCGTCATTGAAAATAAGAAGTTGTTCTTAACTGAATTGCCCTGGCCACATCTGCAGTCCTCATGTCTCCTTGCAGCATGCCTAAGGCATGTTCACGCAGATGAGCAGGGACCCTGGGCATCTTTCTTTTGGTGTTTTTCAGAGTCAGTAGAAAGGCCTCTTTAAGTGTCCTAAATTATCAGAACTGTGACCTTAATTGACTACAGTCTGTAAGCTGTTAGTGTCTTAATCGTTCCACCGGTGCAGGTTCATTGTTTATGGTTCATTGAACAAGCACTTTCTTTGTTGAGTTTACCTACGGGGGAAAAATGTTCTTTCTTCCAATGCCTCTGACCTTCTCCCCAACCCATGTTGCCTGAAAGTATGTCGGGAGCTCCTCCAGTTGATTTTCAGTTGCTGGAAGAACGACGTATCCAGGATAATTTGGAGAGTTATGCGACCTCGAAAGCATCATATTCGGTTCACTTCCTGACTTATTTGTGGTTCCCGTCTGTAGGTGTAACATTCATGCACCAGGATATTCTTTTGAGGCACAGAGAGTATACATTCGGATTCCATTGTTTGTCAGGGACGTCACCGGGAACATGGATTAGTGAGTGTCGCCACTGGGAAGTTGGTGAACAACTTCAACAACAACTTCCTCCTCATATTGTAGACCAACAATCTGTGTATAAAGTTGTTTTAAATTGGCCTAAGCTATTGGTTGCATTTAACACAATGGGTGGTTCATTTTATTGATCTCAAGTATGTCAATGTCAGAGTCTCTTGTCATGTTAGTAATTCATGAGGTAGAAAATAAATATTATTGTAATGGTGAGGTCTGTCCAACGCTGGTCCGACCAAGCTGACTCCACACTCCAAGACTGCTTCCATCACGTGGACTGGGATATGTTTCGTATTGCGTCAGATAACAATATTGACGAATATGCTGATTCGGTGTGCGAGTTCATTAGAACGTGCTTTGAAGATGTCGTTCCCATAGCAACGATTAAAACATTCCCTAACCAGAAACCGTGGATTGATGGCAGCATTCGCGTGAAACTGAAAGCGTGAACCACTGCTTTTAATCAGGGCAAGGTGTCTGGTAACATGACCGAATACAAACAGTGCAGCTAATCCCTCCGCAAGGCTATCAAACAAGCTAAGCGTCAGTACAGAGACAAAGTAGAATCTCAATTCAACGGCTCAGACACAAGAGGCATGTGGCAGGGTCTATAGTCAATCACGGACTACAAGAAGAAATCCAGCCCAGTCACGGACCAGGATGTCTTGCTCCCAGGCAGACTAAATAACTTTTTTGCCCGCTTTGAGGACAATACAGTGCCACTGACACGGCCTGCAACGAAAACATGCGGACTCTCCTTCACTGCAGCCGAGGTGAGTAAGACATTTAAACGTGTTAACCCTCGCAAGACTGCAGGCCCAGACGGCATCACCAGCCGCGCCCTCAGAGCATGCGCAGACCAGCTGGCCGGTGTGTTTACGGACATATTCAATCAATCCCTATACCAGTCTGCTGTTCCCGCATGCTTCAAGAGGGCCACCATTGTTCCTGTTCCCAAGAAAGCTAAGGTAACTGAGCTAAACGACTACCGCCCCGTAGCACTCACTTCCGTCATCATGAAGTGCTTTGAGAGACTAGTCAAGGACCATATCACCTCCACCCTACCTGACACCCTAGACCCACTCCAATTTGCTTACCGCCCAAATAGGTCCACAGACGATGCAATCTCAACCACACTGCACACTGCTCTAACCCATCTGGACAAGAGGAATACCTATGTGAGAATGCTGTTCATCGACTACAGCTCGGCATTCAACACCATAGTACCCTCCAAGCTCGTCATCAAGCTCGAGACCCTGGGTCTCGACCCCGCCCTGTGCAACTGGGTACTGGACTTCCTGACCGGCCGCCCCCAGGTGGTGAGGGTAGGCAACAACATCTCCACCCCGCTGATCCTCAACACTGGGGCCCCACAAGGGTGCGTTCTGAGCCCTCTCCTGTACTCCCTGTTCACCCACGACTGCGTGGCCACGCACGCCTCCAACTCAATCATCAAGTTTGCGGACGACACAACAGTGGTAGGCTTGATTACCAACAGCGACGAGACGGCCTACAGGGAGGAGGTGAGGGCCCTCGGAGTGTGGTGTCAGGAAAATAACCTCGCACTCAACGTCAACAAAACTAAGGAGATGATTGTGGACTTCAGGAAACAACAGAGGGAACACCCCCCTATCCACATCGATGGAACAGTAGTGGAGAGGGTAGCAAGTTTTAAGTTCCTCGGCATACACATCACAGACAAACTGAATTGGTCCACTCACAGACAGCATCGTGAAGAAGGCGCAGCAGCGCCTCTTCAACCTCAGGAGGCTGAAGAAATTCGGCTTGTCACCAAAAGCACTCACAAACTTCTACAGATGCACAATCGAGAGCATCCTGGCGGGCTGTATCACCGCCTGGTACGGCAACTGCTCCGCCCACAACCGTAAGGCTCTCCAGAGGGTAGTGAGGTCTGCACAACGCATCACCGGGGCAAACTACCTGCCCTCCAGGACACCTACACCACCCGATGTTACAGGAAGGCCATAAAGATCATCAAGGACATCAACCACCCGAGCCACTGCCTGTTCACCCCGCTATCATCCAGAAGGCGAGGTCAGTACAGGTGCATCAAAGCTGGGACCGAGAGACTGAAAAACAGCTTCTATCTCAAGGCCATCAGACTGTTAAACAGCCACCACTAACATCGAGTGGCTGCTGCCAACACACTGACACTGACACTGACTCAACTCCAGCCACTTTAATAATGGGAATTGATGGGAAATGTAAATATATCACTCGCCACTTTAAACAATGCTACCTTATATAATGTTACTTACCCTACATTATTCATCTCATATGCATACGTATATACTGTACTCTATATCATCGACTGCATCCTTATGTAATACATGTATCACTAGCCACTTTAACTATGCCACTTTGTTTACATACTCATCTCATATGTATATACTGTACTCGATATCAGCTACTGTATCTTGCCTATGCTGCTCTGTACCATCACTCATTCATATATCCTTATGTACATATTCTTTATCCCCTTACACTGTGTATAAGACAGTAGTTTTGGAATTGTTAGTTAGATTACTTGTTGGTTATTACTGCATTGTCGGAACTAGAAGCACAAGCATTTCGCTATACTCGCATTAACATCTGCTAACCATGTGTATGTGACAAATAAATTTGATTTGATTTGATTTGATGTCTCCAATCATGTAAAAGGACAAAAAATTGCAGGATTTTTTCATTTATTGTTTTCTCAGACCAGCAAAATACGATGATTTGCAGGTCCCTGTCACCCCCTGGTATTGGGGTCTGAGCCCCTGGTATTGGGTCTGAGGCCCTGGTTTAGGCCATATGAAGAGCAGCTATGCATGATGTCATGAAAAGCAGCATAGAGACAAATGTTTTCACATTCTTTAATAAGACTCAAACAAAAACAGGCAATAGGATATACAGCAGGCTTCACAGTTCCCCCGACAAATATGCCCTACAAGGAAACTCAACATATCTCGATGACGCTTAGTGGGCGAGGGGGTCTGTGCGGGGTGTGGTACCTTCCACAAACACATGTAAGCGATCTGCTGTACCACAGCTTTCAGCCAATCACCATTAAGGGCTAGAACCACTCAGGTTATAATGTAGAGTACCTGACATGCAGCTGTCATCAGAGATGGGCACGTCTAGATAGATGTATCCCCTGTTGTACAGACCTGAAGGAGAGAGAAGTCATGATCAGATTAACATATTCATGTGAAAATGATGAAAAAGCGCTAACAAAGTATTCGCGCTAAGGAAGCATTTACAACGTATCACACCAGAATAAGTTCTGTTATGGCACAGCAGAATATGCACCTCTACCCAACATCTTTCCCAATCTCCAATAAACATAGAACAGGGAATAGATGCCCTTACATCTTGCCCATCTTCTCCAGGCTCCCATCTTACTGGTCACTCGACCACCCACCCCGACACTCCGCCACCCACACTCCGCCACCCTCCCCGACACTCCGCCACCCACCACGACCCTCCGCCACCCACCCCGACCCTCCGCCACCCACCCCGACCCTCCGCCACCCACCCCGACCCTCCGTCACCCACACCGACACTCTGCCATCCTATAATTTATTCTAACATCTTTCACTACCCTCCTAGCTGTCACTCTACCCTCCGAGCTGTCACTCTACCCTCCTAGCTGTCACTCTACCCTCCTAGCTGTCACTCTACCCTCCTAGCTGTCACTCTACCTTCCTAGCTGTCATTCTACCCTCCCAGCTGTCACTCTACCCTCCTAGCTGTCACTCTACCCTCCTAGCTGTCACTCTACCATCCTGGTACTCCTTCCCTCCTACCTGTTAACCTTCCCTCCTACCTGGTACTCTCTTCCATCCTACCTGTTAACCTTCCCTCCTCCCTGGTACTCTCTCTTCCTTCCTACCTGTTAACCTACCCTCCTACCTGGTACTCTCTTCCCTCCTACCTGGTACTCTCTACCCTCCTACCTGGTACTCTCTACCCTCCTACCTGGTACTCTCTACCCTCCTACCTGGTACTCTCTTTCTTCCTACCTGGTACTCTATACTATCCTACCTGTTAACCTTCCCTCCTACCTGGTACTCTCTTCCCACCTACCTGGTACTCTCTTCCCTCCTACCTGGTACTCTCTTCCCTCCTACCTGGTACTCTCTTCCCTCCTACCTGGTACTCTCTTCCCTCCTACCTGGTACTCTCTTCCCTCCTACCTGGTACTCTCTTCCCTCCTACCTGGTACTCTCTTCCCTCCTACCTGGTACTCTCTTCCCTCCTACCTGGTACTCTCTTCCCTCCTACCTGGTACTCTCTTCCCTCCTACCTGTTAACCTTCCCTCCTACCTGTTAACCTTCCCTCCTACCTGGTACTCTCTCCCCTCCTACCTGGTACTCTTCCCTCCTACCTGGTATTCTCTTCCATCCTACCTGGTATTCTCTTCCATCCTACCTGGTACTCTCTTCCATCCTACCTGGTACTCTCTTCCCTCCTACCTGTTAACCTTCCCTACTACCTGGTAATCTCTTCCTTCCTACCTGGTACTCTCTTCTCTCCTACCTGGTACTCTCTTCCATCCTACATGTTAACCTACCCTCATCCTACCTGGTACCCTCTTCCCACCTACCTGGTACTCTCTTCCCACCTACCTGATAGTCTCTTCCATCCTACCTGGTAGTCTCTTCCCTCCTACCTGGTAGTCTCTTCCCTCCTACCTGGTACTCTCTTCCATACTACCTGGTACTCTCTTCCATACTACCTGGTACTCTCTTCCCTCCTACCTGGTAGTCTCTTCCCTCCTACCTGGTAGTCTCTTCCATCCTACCTGGTACTCTCTTCCATCCTACCTGGTACTCTCTTCCCTCCTACCTGTTAACCTTCCCTACTACCTGGTACTCTCTTCCTTCCTACCTGGTACTCTCTTCCCTCCTACCTGGTACTCTCTTCCCTCCTACCTGGTACTCTCTTCCCTCCTACCTGGTACTCTCTTCCCTCCTACCTGGTACTCTCTTCCCTCCTACCTGGTACTCTCTTCCCTCCTACCTGGTACTCTCTTCCCTCCTACCTGTTAACCTTCCCTCCTACCTGTTAACCTTCCCTCCTACCTGGTACTCTCTCCCTCCTACCTGGTACTCTTCCTCCTACCTGGTATTCTCTTCCATCCTACCTGGTATTCTCTTCCATCCTACCTGGTACTCTCTTCCATCCTACCTGGTACTCTCTTCCCTCCTACCTGTTAACCTTCCCTCCTACCTGGTAATCTCTTCCCTCCTACCTGGTACTCTCTTCCCTCCTACCTGGTACTCTCTTCCCTCCTACCTGGTACTCTCTTCCCTCCTACCTGGTACTCTCTTCCATCCTACATGTTAACCTACCCTCATCCTACCTGGTACTCTCTTCCCTCCTACCTGGTACTCTCTTCCCACCTACCTGGTAGTCTCTTCCTTCCTACCTGGTAGTCTCTTCCCTCCTACCTGGTAGTCTCTTCCCTCCTACCTGGTACTCTCTTCCATACTACCTGGTACTCTCTTCCATACTACCTGGTACTCTCTTCCCTCCTACCTGGTAGTCTCTTCCCTCCTACCTGGTAGTCTCTTCCATCCTACCTGGTATTCTCTTCCATCCTACCTGGTACTCTCTTCCATCCTACCTGGTACTCTCTTCCCTCCTACCTGTTAACCTTCCCTACTACCTGGTAATCTCTTCCTTCCTACCTGGTACTCTCTTCTCTCCTACCTGGTACTCTCTTCCCCCCTACCTGGTACTCTCTTCCATCCTACATGTTAACCTATCTTCCCTCCTACCTGGTACTCTCTTCCATCCTACCTGGTACTCTCTTCCCACCTACCTGGTACTCTCTTCCTACATACCTGGTACTCTCTTCCCAACTATCTGATAGTCTCTTCCATCCTACCTGGTACTCTCTTCCCTCCTACCTGGTACTCTATTCCATCCTACTCTCATCCTACCTGATAGTCTCTTCCATCCTACCTGGTACTCTATACCATCCTACCTGTTAACCTTCCCTCCTACCTGGTACTCTCTTCCCTCCTACCTGGTACTCTCTTCCCTCCTACCTGGTACTCTCTTCCTCCTACCTGGTACTCTCTTCCCACCTACCTGGTACTCTCTTCCCTCCTACCTGGTACTCTCTTCCATCCTACCTGGTACTCTCTTCCCTCCTACCTGGTACTCTCTTCCCTCCTACCTGGTACTCTCTTCCCTCCTACCTGGTACTCTCTTCCCTCCTACCTGGTACTCTCTTCCCTCCTACCTGGTACTCTCTTCCCTCCTACCTGGTACTCTCTTCCCTCCTACCTGGTACTCTCTTCCCTCCTACCTGGTACTCTCTTCCATCCTACCTGTTAACCTACCCTCATCCTACCTGGTACTCTCTTCCATCCTACCTGTAACCTACCCTCATCCTACCTGGTACTCTCTTCCATCCTACCTGGTACTCTCTTCCCTCCTACATGGTACTCTCTTCCCTCCTACATGGTACTCTCTTCCCTCCTACCTGGTACTCTCTTCCCTCCTACCTGGTACTCTCTTCCCTCCTACCTGGTACTCTCTTCCATCCTACCTGTTAACCTACCCTCATCCTACCTGGTACTCTCTTCCATCCTACCTGTAACCTACCCTCATCCTACCTGGTACTCTCTTCCCACCTACCTGGTACTCCCTACCTACCTGGTACTCTCTTCCCACCTACCTGGTACTCTCTTCCCTCCTACCTGGTACTCTCTTCCATCCTACCTGGTACTCTCTTCCATCCTACCTGTTATCCTTCCACCAGAGCCACAATAGGCCGTAATGACAGGGAAGGCATCTCATCACACTAAACTGTTTTCCTATTCCCCCCAGACTAACACCCTGATGGCGAGCGACTACCATTTATCCAGACCACTGGGCCATTTAGCAGTGAGCTGGGATGAACATACACACAGAGACAGACACAATAATAAATTCCACTCACTCAGCACCACATTGTACTCCATTGATCCAGCCAGTTGGGGTCCTGAATCTATCATCTTATCAATCGCCTTCCTCTCTGCCACCGAACAGATCTAAAATCAGACAGGACAGAGGGAGGACACAGACAGACGTTAGCTGGGTGGAGGGAGAGAGAAAGAAGGAGAGGAGGAAACAGGTAAAGAGGGGGAAACCACACACTTCATCTACCAGAAGAAAAAGAAACACATCAAATGAATACAGCAACTTCAGGCTGGAGATCAGTCTAGCTAGCGAGCTAAATCTTTTTTTCTTTTTGTAGTGTGGTATAACATTTAGACTTTTCTGGTGGGAACCTGCACAGATTCCAGATGACAAAGTCAGTGTGTAACTCCTAGCTAGATAGGTAGTGTCCTGGGTCAGATAGGTAGTGTCCTGGGTCAGATGTAGATAGGTAGTGTCCTGGGTCAGATGTAGATAGGTAGTGTCCTTGGTCAGATGTAGATAGGTAGTGTCCTGGGTCAGATATAGATAAGTAGTGTATGGGGTCAGATATAGATAGGTAGTGTCCTGGGTCAGATGTAGATAGGTAGTGTCCTGGGTCAGATGTAGATAGGTAGTGTCCTTGGTCAGATGTAGATAGGTAGTGTCCTTGGTCAGATGTAGATAGGTAGTGTCCTGGGTCAGATATAGATAAGTAGTGTCTGGGGTCAGATATAGATAGGTAGTGTCCTGGGTCAGATATAGATAGGTAGTGTCCTGGGTCAGATAGGTAGTGTCCTGGGTCAGATAGGTAGTGTCCTGGGTCAGATAGGTAGTGTCCTGGGTCATATAGGTAGTGTCCTGGGTCATATAGGTAGTGTCCTGGGTCATATAGGTAGTGTCCTGGGTCAGATAGGTAGTGTCCTGGGCCAGATAGGTAGTGTCCTGGGTCAGATAGGTAGTGTCCTGGGTCAGATAGGTAGTGTCCTGGGTCATATAGGTAGTGTCCTGGGTCAGATAGGTAGTGTCCTGGGTCAGATAGGTAGTGTCCTGGGTCAGATATAGATAGGTAGTGTCCTGGGTCAGATGTAGATAGGTAGTGTCCTGGGTCAGATGTAGATAGGTAGTGTCCTGGGTCAGATAGGTAGTGTCCTGGGTCAGATAGGTAGTGTCCTGGGTCAGATAGGTAGTGTCCTGGGTCAGATTGGTAGTGTCCTGGGTCAGATAGGTAGTGTCCTGGGTCATATAGGTAGTGTCCTGGGTCAGATATAGATAGGTAGTGTCCTGGGTCAGATAGGTAGTGTCCTGGGTCAGATGTAGATAGGTAGTGTCCTGGGTCAGATAGGTAGTGTCCTGGGTCATATAGGTAGTGTCCTGGGTCAGATATAGATAGGTAGTGTCCTGGGTCAGATAGGTAGTGTCCTGGGTCAGATGTAGATAGGTAGTGTCCTGGGTCAGATGTAGATAGGTAGTGTCCTGGGTCAGATAGGTAGTGTCCTGGGTCAGATAGGTAGTGTCCTGGGTCAGATAGGTAGTGTCCTGGGTCAGATAGGTAGTGTCCTGGGTCAGATAGGTAGTGTCCTGGGTCAGATAGGTAGTGTCCTGGGTCAGATAGGTAGTGTCCTGGGTCAGATAGGTAGTGTCCTGGGTCAGATAGGTAGTGTCCTGGGTCAGATAGGTAGTGTCCTGGGTCAGATAGGTAGTGTCCTGGGTCAGATAGATAGTGTCCTGGGTCAGATATAGATAGGTAGTGTCCTGGGTCAGATAGGTAGTGCCCTGGGTCAGATAGGTAGTGTCCTGTGTCAGATAGGTAGTGTCCTGGGTCAGATAGGTAGTGCCCTGGGTCAGATATAGATAGGTAGTGTCCTGGGTCAGATAGGTAGTGTCCTGGGTCAGATAGGTAGTGTCCTGGGTCAGATAGGTAGTGTCCTGGGTCAGATATAGATAGGTAGTGTCCTGGGTCAGATAGGTAGTGTCCTGGGTCAGATAGGTAGTGCCCTGGGTCAGATATAGATAGGTAGTGCCCTGGGTCAGATATAGATAGGTAGTGCCCTGGGTCAGATATAGATAGGTAGTGCCCTGGGTCAGATATAGATAGGTAGTGTCCTTGGTCAGAAGTAGATAGGTAGTGTCCTGGGTCAAAAGTAGATAGGTAGTGTCCTAAGTCAGAAGTAGATAGGTAGTGTCCTAAGTCAGAAGTAGATAGATAGTGTCCTGGGTCAGAAGTAGATAGGTAGTGTCCTGGGTCAGATGTAGATAGGTAGTGCCTAGTATCAGATGTAGATAGGTAGTGTCCTGGGTCAGATATAGATAGGTAGTGTCCTGGGTCAGATATAGATAGGTAGTGTCCTGGGTCAGATATAGATAGGTAGTGTCCTGGGCCAGATGTAGATAGGTAGTGTCCTGGGTCAGATATAGATAGGTAGTGTCCTGGGTCAGATATAGATAGGTAGTGTCCTGGGTCAGATATAGATAGGTAGTGTCCTGGGCCAGATGTAGATAGGTAGTGTCCTGGGTCAGATGTAGATAGGTAGTGTCCTGGGTCAGATGTAGATAGGTAGTGTCCTGGGTCAGATATAGATAGGTAGTGTCCTGGGTCAGATATAGATAGGTAGTGTCCTGGGTCAGATGTAGATAGGTAGTGTCCTGGGTCAGATATAGATAGGTAGTGTCCTGGGTCAGATATAGATAGGTAGTGTCCTGGGTCAGATATAGATAAGTAGTGTCCTGGGGTCAGATATAGATAGGTAGTGTCCTGGGGTCAGATATAGATAGGTAGTGTCCTGGGTCAGATGTAGATAGGTAGTGTCCTGGGTCAGATGTAGATAGGTAGTGTCCTGGGTCAGATGTAGATAGGTAGTGTCCTGGGTCAAAAGTAGATAGGTAGTGTCCTGGGTCAGATGTAGATAGGTAGTGTCCTAGGTCAGAAGTAGATAGGTAGTGTCCTGGGTCAGAAGTAGATAGATAGTGTCCTGGGTCAGAAGTAGATAGATAGTGTCCTGGGTCAGAAGTAGATAGGTAGTGTCCTAAGTCAGAAGTAGATAGGTAGTGTCCTGGGTCAGAAGTAGATAGGTAGTGTCCTGGGTCAGATGTAGATAGGTAGTGCCTAGTATCAGATATACAGTGCATACAGGAAGTATTCAGTATACCACTTCCCTTTTCAACATGTTGTTACGTTACAGCCTAATTCTAAAATGGATTCAAATTGCCATCCTATGTAGAAGAATCGAGGCTGTAAAAAACTATTTAATCCAATTGAGAATAAAGCTGTAACGTAACAACATTTGGAAAAAGTCCAGGGATACTTTCCGAATGCACTGTACATACCTTCTACAGACCCTACTGGGTATTCCCGACAATATTTTCACTGCTGCACCCAAAACAGTTATTGATCTAAGCCAATCTGTATTCTATATACAGTGATTGGCATTGGGGACATTCATTTGACTTTGGGACATGTTTTAAAACCTACATTTAATTAAAATGTTCACTTAAATATGAACAAATATGAATCATTGTTAATTTTAAGACCATTTTTTTTCATAAATCATGAATGGTTGACACATCTCTACTATTACGTGGGGAACTTTTATTTGGAACATTTAAAACATTCCCTGACCCAGAAGTACTCTTTAAACTGACGAGACGCTGAACATGTGATGAGTCCGCATATCAAATACCCACGTATGCTGCCACTGGACAGCGAAAAAACAAGTTAACCTTTATTTATTGTCATTTAAATGAGTTTGTAGTAGTGAAGTTTTTAGTTAGAATACTTACTGTAGCTACCTCAATTGTTATTTCAAATAATTTTGGGTAAATTCACAGCAATTGCTAGCTAGCCAAAATGTTGCTTGCTAGCAGGCTTCCATAAATACAAATCCCCCTAGATACAGCCCAGTCTCAGAGTCACGTCATGAGATTTGTAAATGAAAGAGGAATATAATAATATGAATTGAATTGGCCCAGCGTCGTCTGGGTTAGAGGAGGGTTTGGCCCGGGTAGGTCGTCACTGTAAACAATATTTTTTTTCTTAACCGACTTGACTAAATAAAAAGTTAAATTAAAATAAAATACCCATCTTCCCATTTAGAGTTTCGGGCGCAGCACAAAAAGGCCAAATGGTGGGACAAAGGCATTTCCTAACCAGACCTGGCAACCAGATGGTGGGACAAAGGCATTTCCTAACAGACCTGGCAACCAGATGGTGGGACAAAGGCATTTCCTAACCAGACCTGGCAACCAGATGGTGGGACAAAGGCATTTCCTAACAGACCTGGCAACCAGATGGTGGGACAAAGGCATTTCCTAACCAGACCTGGCAACCAGATGGTGGGACAAAGGAATTTCCTAACAGACCTGGCAACCAGATGGTGGGACAAAGGCATTTCCTAACAGACCTGGCAACCAGATGGTGGGACAAAGGCATTTCCTAACCAGACCTGGCAACCAGATGGTGGGACAAAGGCATTTCCTAACAGACCTGGCAACCAGATGGTGGGACAAAGGCATTTCCTAACCAGACCTGGCAACCAGATGGTGGGACAAAGGAATTTCCTAACAGACCTGGCAACCAGATGGTGGGACAAAGGCATTTCCTAACAGACCTGGCAACCAGATGGTGGGACAAAGGCATTTCCTAACAGACCTGGCAACCAGATGGTGGAAAAAAGCGTTCCCTACAGACCTGGCAACCAGATGGTGGAACAAAGGCATTTCCTAACAGACCTGGTAACCAGATGGTGGAACAAAGGCATTTCCTAACAGACCTGGCAACTTTCTTTAAGGTTGGAACCAACATGCAGTACCTCCAGCAGGCAGAGAGGTAAGAACCATTCATCCACTAGCTCAGGGACATGCTACACTAATCACAGCCCTGTATAAACATCAAAACTATGAAATAACTCATATGGAATCATGTAGTAACCAAACAAGTGTTAAACAAATCAAAATATATTTTATATTTCAGATTCTTCAAAGCAGCCACCCGTTGCATTAACCCGTTTTGCATTATGATTCCATATGTGTTATTTAATCGTTTTAATGTCTTCACTATTATTTTACTAAATAGGAAAAATAAAGAAAAACCTTGAATGAGTAGGTGTGTCCAAATGTTTGACTGGTCCTGTATTTGAATTGTTTAAAACATGTACAAATAAAATGAAATTATTTAAACATGTCTTTAATGTTGATTTGTTTTAGCTGTTAGTGATAATTCTCTAACACATGTGTTAATACATTATGTACACTATATATACAAAAGTATGTGGACACCCCTTCAAAATAGTACATTTGGCAATTTCAGCCCCAAGCACACAGCCACACAATCTCCATAGACAAACATTGGCAGTGAATGGCGTTACTGAAGAGCTCAGTGACTTTCAACGTGGCACCGTCATAGGATGGCCTGACATCAACCCCATCAAACACCTTGGCCTAACTCTGCAGGGGACGGTTGGCATAGTGACAGGAAAACCAATCAGTTGGTGTTTGGCTGTGTGTTTATGGTATGTTGTCTCTTCTGAATAAAAAAACAAAACAATTGAATGGCCATAAGAGTTCAAGGGTCACCATGCGGTTCTCACCCTGATGTCATCCTCTGTGATGTATCCGGTCTGAGCCACCCACCACGGCTCTACAGAGATCTCTACTGGCTTGGAGGGGAGCAGGTCTCGCGCCGTTTTCCTACGGAAGAATTTCTGACAAGAGACGACACAGGTATGTTATGTAAAGTAATTCAATCAATAAAATTTATTTTTTAAGTCATTTCTACATCAGCGGACATCTAGTCAGCAGTGTTGGCCGACGTTTAGTGAAAGTCAGACAAGTGTATTCAACTAAAAAGAGGAACTGAATCTTTTCAGGAAGCTCACTGCAATGTTTAGTCCCTAGAAAACATCTAGAATTAAAAACAATCTGTGTGTTGCGGGTATAATAACCATAGTATTGTCTAAGTATTTCATCACTTAGAGTACATGTTGACAAACATAAATAAGGATATTATTTAATTATGTTTAAGTTGCTCTTACCTTGGAAGACCTGCACTGGTTCATCAAGTCAATATACTGGTTCCTCCCGATGCCCAGCAGTCTTAGACCTAGAAGACAGACAGGAGACATTAATCACTGGTTCATTAAGTCAATATACTGGTTCCTCCTGATGCCCAGCAGTATTAGACCTAGAAGACAGACAGGAGACATTAATCACTGGTTCATCAAGTCAATATACTGGTTCCTCCTGATGCCCAGCAGTCTTAGACCTAGGAGACAGACAGGAGACATTAATCACTGGTTCATCAAGTCAATATACTGGTTCCTCCTGATGCCCAGCAGTCTTAGACCTAGAAGACAGACAGGAGACATTAATCACTGGTTCATCAAGTCAGTATACTGGTTCCTCCTGATGCCCAGCAGTCTTAGACCTAGAAGACAGACAGGAGACATTAATCACTGGTTCATCAAGTCAATATACTGGTTCCTCCTGATGCCCAGCAGTCTTAGACCTGGAAGACAGACAGGAGACATTAATCACTGGTTCATCAAGTCAATATACTGGTTCCTCCCGATGCCCAGCAGTCTTAGACCTAGAAGACAGACAGGAGACATTAATCACTGGTTCATTAAGTCAATATACTGGTTCCTCCTGATGCCCAGCAGTCTTAGACCTAGAAGACAGACAGGAGACATTAATCACTGGTTCATCAAGTCAATATACTGGTTCCCCTGATGCCCAGCAGTCTTAGACCTAGAAGACAGACAGGAGACATTAATCACTGGTTCATCAAGTCAGTATACTGGTTCCTCCCGATGCCCAGCAGTCTTAGACCTAGAAGACAGACAGGAGACATTAATCACTGGTTCATTAAGTCAATATACTGGTTCCTCCTGATGCCCAGCAGTCTTAGACCTAGAAGACAGACAGGAGACATTAATCACTGGTTCATCAAGTCAGTATACTGGTTCCTCCCGATCTGTGGCGACGCCCTTCAGGGCAGTTGGCGACGCCCTTCAGGGCAGTTGGCGACGCCCTTCAGGGCAGTTGGGGACGCCCTTCAGGGCAGTTGGGGACGCCCTTCAGGGCAGTTGGGGACGCCCTTCAGGGCAGTTGGCGACGCCCTTAAGGGCAGTTGGGGACGCCCTTCAGGGCAGTTGGGGAGGGACTTGCCGTTTAATGCATGTTATTTTGGCATTAATACATATCAGTTTGCAAACAAAGTAAAACATTATTTTTAATGTCATTGAGTTAATAAAGCTGCATCCAAACATGGTCCCTTTCTTGTTTTCTTGAGTAAGACAGTTCCAAAATGCAGGTGTTTCAGCCTAGCCCAGTGCTTTCTGTGGTGGTGTGGCCAGCCAGCAGAAAATACAGAGCATTGCGCCTGATTGGCTCAGTTTTCTGTCACATCATCCCCAAGTCTAAGGTTAGAATGTTAGCCCCTTGTGTTCTGCCATAGAGTTATATTAGAAGTGCCCATCCAAGAAGGCTCAAGGTCATTGGCCACAGATAGAATGTGATTTGATGTCATTCTATCTACAGTAGCTTTGATTGGACTCATCATGTCAAAATCTTACTTTCAAAATCTCAGCTATCAGTCATCATCCGTTGTCATCACGTCGACAATCTACTGGCAAATCCATTTTTGTCCTTGTAATATGAAGAGATATAATGAAGGGAAATAACAGATAAAACGTATCGGTGCTCATCGGCGATTGGACATAAACATTACACAAGTTGGAAATCGCTAATTCAACAATGAGTCGTTTGGAAGGAATCAGTGGCTGACCACGAACGTTGGTTTCTTTACTATGATGACAAAGTTTTGAAGACAGAATTTGTCCAGAACGACCGCTGCTGCGCCTCCTTCACAAGGTGAGTCCAAAAATGTCTTGTATGCTGCTGCATAAATGATGTAATATGCCAGGGAGATATGTATACTGTAGCTAAGAAAGTAATACTAAGTGTATGTTGTGTAGTGTGCATCCCAGTGATGTGTGTGCTTTGGGGACCTTTAACAGAATGTGCCTGGCAGAACGGGTGTTGTATGTGGAGGATGAGGGCTGCAGTAGGTATCTCAGATAGGGGGGAGGGAGGCCTAAGAGGGTTTTAAACATAAGCATCAACCAGATATACAGAGATGACCAGTCAGTTTACAGAGGAGTATAGAGTGTAGTGATGTTTAAGGAGCATCGGTGGCAAATCTGATGAACGAATGGTAAATAACATCAAGCCGCTCGAGACCTTACCTGCCGATCTATAAATTATGTCTCTGTAATCTAGCATGGGTAAAATGGTCATCTGAATCAGGGTTAGTTTGGCAGCTGGGGTGAAAGAGGAACGATTACGATAGAGGAAACCAAGTCTAGAATTAACTTGAGCCTGCAGCTTTGATATGTGCTGAGAGAAGGACAGTGTACCGTCTAGTCATACTCCCAAGTACTTGTATGAGGTGACTACCTCAAGCTCTACACCCTCATAGGTAGTAATAACACCTGTGGGAAGAGGGGCATTCTTCTTACCAAACCACATGACCTTTGTTTTGGAGGTGTAGAGAAAGCTTGTTGGGCACTAAGAAAGCTTTGTTGTAGAGCATTTAACACAAAATCCTGACTGTATCATCTGCATATAAATGGATGAGAGAGCTTCCTACTGCCTGAGCTGTGTTGTTGACATAAATTGAGAAGAGCGTGGGGTTTAGGATTGAGCCCTGGGAATTCCATTGCTTTAGGAATGGGTCAGGTGGTTTAAGCATGTCCCAGTTTAGGTCACCAAGCAAGACAGATTCAGACTTAGTGTAAGGGGCGAGGAGAGAGCTTAGGACAGGTAGGGTACAGGGTGGTGCTGATGGCGGACGATAACACCCAGCAACAGCCAACAAAGAGCTATTTGAAAGTTTAATGCTTAAAACCAGCGAATCAAATTGTTTGGGGAAAAGACAACAACTGAGCACTTAAGGTGATCCTTGGAAAATACCTAACTTTAGTAGTTGTGGTGCTTGGATTTGCACACACACAACATTCTATAGTAGAATCGTGGTATTTGATGTGTCAAATTAAAAGCTTATGCAACGCATCACATAGTGTTATAGGACCTATATCTTTCTTGACACGCAAAGAACCAAACAGCGTTCAATGTGCCTCGCGAAAATTGACCAAATTATTAGGGTTTCTTAATTTCACCTACTGTTCTAACTTGGTGGTGCACATGTAGCCTATAACCTGTTTTAGAGAAATGTAATTATTGAATATTGTAAGAGCTTTCATTTTCTGCTTATATGGCCCCTTTATTTATCCAACGGTTCTGACTTGGTGTACAGGGAAAATACTGTAAGAACGGCCCATGTTCTGAATTCTGTCGCTGTACATTTCAAAAGTGCTGAACGAATAGTTATATTGACAACGTCCGTCGTCGCTCATTAATGTCTTAATCGAAATTACAGATTGCATCTTATCCGCTTGTCGTCCCCTTAAGCCATAGTTTGTACATCTCAATTGTCAATAGAAACCACATTTGTTTAAGCAAGTCAGCCATATCGGTTATGTTTTTTTTAAAGGCAGAATGAACTGTTTCGTTGACAGACAAGGCTCCGCTGAAAGCCAGGTTTAGCAGTGGTAAGGTGTTGAGACTCTGCTGATAACCAGGTGTAACAGTGGTAAGGTGCTGGGTCTCTGCTGTTGGGACTCTGCTGATAACCAGGTGTAACAGTGGTAAGGTGTTGGGACTCTGCTGATAACCAGGTGTAACAGTGGTAAGGTGTTGGGACTCTGCTGATAACCAGGTGTAGCAGTGGTAAGGTGTTGGGACTCTGCTGATAACCAGGTGTAACAGTGGTAAGGTGTTGGGACTCTGATAACCAGGTGTAACAGTGGTAAGGTGTTGGGACTCTGCTGATAACCAGGTGTAACAGTGGTAAGGTGTTGGGACTCTGCTGATAACCAGGTATAACAGTGGTAAGGTGTTGGGACTCTGCTGATAGCCAGGTGTAGCAGTGGTAAGGTGTTGGGACTCTGCTGATAACCAGGTGTAACAGTGGTAAGGTGTTGGGACTCTGCTGATAACCAGGTGTAACAGTGGTAAGGTGTTGGGACTCTGCTGATAACCAGGTGTAACAGTGGTAAGGTGTTGGGACTCTGCTGATAACCAGGTGTAACAGTGGTAAGGTGTTGGGACTCTGCTGATAACCAGGTATAACAGTGGTAAGGTGTTGGGACTCTGCTGATAACCAGGTGTAACAGTGGTAAGGTGTTGGGACTCTGCTGATAACCAGGTGTAACAGTGGTAAGGTGTTGGGACTCTGCTGATAACCAGGTGTAACAGTGGTAAGGTGCTGGGTCTCTGCTGTTGGGACTCTGCTGATAACCAGGTGTAACAGTGGTAAGGTGTTGGGACTCTGCTGATAACCAGGTATAACAGTGGTAAGGTGTTGGGACTCTGCTGATAACCAGGTGTAACAGTGGTAAGGTGTTGGGACTCTGCTGATAACCAGGTGTAGCAGTGGTAAGGTGTTGGGACTCTGCTGATAACCAGGTGTAACAGTGGTAAGGTGTTGGGACTCTGCTGATAACCAGGTGTAACAGTGGTAAGGTGTTGGGACTCTGCTGATAACCAGGTGTAGCAGTGGTAAGGTGTTGGGACTCTGCTGATAACCAGGTGTAGCAGTGGTAAGGTGTTGGGACTCTGCTGATAGCCAGGTGTAACAGTGGTAAGGTGTTGGGACTCTGTTGATAACCAGGTGTAACAGTGGTAAGGTGTTGGGACTCTGTTGATAACCAGGTGTAACAGTGGTAAGGTGTTGAGATCCTGCTGATAACCAGGTGTAACAGTGGTAAGGTGTTGGGACTCTGCTGATAGCCAGGTGTAACAGTGGTAAGGTGTTGAGATCCTGCTGATAACCAGGTGTAACAGTGGTAAGGTGTTGGGACTCTGCTGATAGCCAGGTGTAACAGTGGTAAGGTGTTGGGACTCTGTTGATAGCCAGGTGTAACAGTGGTAAGGTGTTGGGACTCTGCTGTTGGGACTCTGCTGATAACCAGGTGTAACAGTGGTAAGGTGTTGGGACTCTGCTGTTGGGACTGCTGATAACCAGGTGTAACAGTGGTAAGGTGTTGGGACTCTGCTGATAACCAGGTCTAACAGTGGTAAGGTGTTGGGACTCTGCTGTTGGGACTCTGCTGATAACCAGGTATAACAGTGGTAAGGTGTTGGGTCTCTGCTGTTGGGACTCTGCTGATAACCAGGTGTAGCAGTGGTAAGGTGCTGGGTCTCTGCTGTTGGGACTCTGCTGATAACCAGGTATAACAGTGGTAAGGTGTTGGGACTCTGCTGATAACCAGGTGTAACAGTGGTAAGGTGTTGGGACTCTGCTGATAACCAGGTGTAACAGTGGTAAGGTGTTGGGACTCTGCTGATAACCAGGTGTAACAGTGGTAAGGTGTTGGGACTCTGCTGATAACCAGGTGTAACAGTGGTAAGGTGTTGGGACTCTGCTGATAACCAGGTGTAACAGTGGTAAGGTGTTGGGACTCTGCTGATAACCAGGTGTAACAGTGGTAAGGTGTTGGGACTCTGCTGATAACCAGGTGTAGCAGTGGTAAGGTGTTGGGACTCTGTTGATAACCAGGTGTAGCAGTGGTAAGGTGTTGAGATCCTGCTGATAGCCAGGTGTAACAGTGGTAAGGTGTTGGGACTCTGCTGATAACCAGGTGTAACAGTGGTAAGGTGTTGGGACTCTGCTGATAACCAGGTGTAACAGTGGTAAGGTGTTGGGACTCTGCTGATAACCAGGTGTAACAGTGGTAAGGTGTTGGGACTCTGCTGATAACCAGGTATAACAGTGGTAAGGTGTTGGGACTCTGCTGATAACCAGGTGTAGCAGTGGTAAGGTGTTGGGACTCTGCTGATAACCAGGTGTAACAGTGGTAAGGTGTTGAGATCCTGCTGATAACCAGGTGTAACAGTGGTAAGGTGTTGGGACTCTGCTGATAACCAGGTGTAACAGTGGTAAGGTGTTGGGACTCTGCTGATAGCCAGGTGTAACAGTGGTAAGGTGTTGGGACTCTGCTGATAACCAGGTGTAACAGTGGTAAGGTGTTGGGACTCTGCTGATAACCAGGTGTAGCAGTGGTAAGGTGTTGGGACTCTGCTGATAACCAGGTATAACAGTGGTAAGGTGTTGGGACTCTGCTGATAACCAGGTATAACAGTGGTAAGGTGTTGGGACTCTGCTGATAACCAGGTGTAACAGTGGTAAGGTGTTGGGTCTCTGCTGATAACCAGGTATAACAGTGGTAAGGTGTTGGGACTCTGCTGATAACCAGGTGTAACAGTGGTAAGGTGTTGGGACTCTGCTGATAACCAGGTGTAACAGTGGTAAGGTGTTGGGACTCTGCTGATAACCAGGTATAACAGTGGTAAGGTGCTGGGTCTCTGCTGTTGGGACTCTGCTGATAACCAGGTATAACAGTGGTAAGGTGTTGGGACTCTGCTGATAACCAGGTGTAACAGTGGTAAGGTGTTGGGACTCTGCTGATAACCAGGTGTAACAGTGGTAAGGTGTTGGGACTCTGCTGATGACCAGGTGTAACAGTGGTAAGGTGTTGGGACTCTGCTGATAACCAGGTGTAACAGTGGTAAGGTGTTGGGACTCTGCTGATAACCAGGTGTAACAGTGGTAAGGTGTTGGGACTCTGCTGATAACCAGGTGTAGCAGTGGTAAGGTGTTGGGACTCTGCTGATAACCAGGTGTAGCAGTGGTAAGGTGTTGGGACTCTGCTGATAGCCAGGTGTAACAGTGGTAAGGTGTTGGGACTCTGCTGATAACCAGGTGTAACAGTGGTAAGGTGTTGGGACTCTGCTGATAGCCAGGTGTAACAGTGGTAAGGTGTTGGGACTCTGTTGATAACCAGGTGTAACAGTGGTGTTGGGACTCTGCTGATAACCAGGTGTAACAGTGGTAAGGTGTTGAGATCCTGCTGATAACCAGGTGTAACAGTGGTAAGGTGTTGGGACTCTGCTGATAGCCAGGTGTAACAGTGGTAAGGTGTTGAGATCCTGCTGATAACCAGGTGTAACAGTGGTAAGGTGTTGGGACTCTGCTGATAGCCAGGTGTAACAGTGGTAAGGTGTTGGGACTCTGTTGATAGCCAGGTGTAACAGTGGTAAGGTGTTGGGACTCTGCTGTTGGGACTCTGTTGATAGCCAGGTGTAACAGTGGTAAGGTGTTGGGACTCTGCTGTTGGGACTCTGCTGATAACCAGGTGTAACAGTGGTAAGGTGTTGGGACTCTGCTGTTGGGACTCTGCTGATAACCAGGTGTAACAGTGGTAAGGTGTTGGGACTCTGCTGTTGGGTCTCTGTTGATAACCAGGTGTAACAGTGGTAAGGTGTTGGGACTCTGCTGATAGCCAGGTGTAACAGTGGTAAGGTGTTGGGACTCTGCTGATATCCAGGTGTAACAGTGGTAAGGTGTTGGGTCTCTGCTGATAACCAGGTGTAACAGTGGTAAGGTGTTGGGACTCTGCTGATAACCAGGTGTAACAGTGGTAAGGTGTTGGGACTCTGCTGATAACCAGGTGTAACAGTGGTAAGGTGTTGGGACTCTGCTGATAACCAGATGTAACAGTGGTAAGGTGTTGGGACTCTGCTGATAACCAGGTGTAGCAGTGGTAAGGTGTTGAGACTCTGCTGATAGCCAGGTGTAACAGTGGTAAGGTGTTGGGACTCTGCTGATAACCAGGTGTAGCAGTGGTAAGGTGTTGGGACTCTGCTGATAACCAGGTGTAACAGTGGTAAGGTGTTGGGACTCTGCTGATAACCAGGTATAACAGTGGTAAGGTGTTGGGACTCTGCTGATAACCAGGTGTAACAGTGGTAAGGTGTTGGGACTCTGCTGATAACCAGGTGTAACAGTGGTAAGGTGTTGGGACTCTGCTGATAACCAGGTGTAACAGTGGTAAGGTGTTGAGATCCTGCTGATAACCAGGTGTAGCAGTGGTAAGGTGTTGGGACTCTGCTGATAACCAGGTGTAACAGTGGTAAGGTGTTGGGACTCTGCTGATAACCAGGTGTAACAGTGGTAAGGTGCTGGGTCTCTGCTGATAGCCAGGTGTAACAGTGGTAAGGTGTTGGGACTCTGCTGATAACCAGGTGTAACAGTGGTAAGGTGTTGGGACTCTGCTGATAACCAGGTGTAACAGTGGTAAGGTGTTGGGACTCTGCTGATAACCAGGTGTAACAGTGGTAAGGTGTTGGGACTCTGCTGATAACCAGGTGTAACAGTGGTAAGGTGTTGGGACTCTGCTGATAACCAGGTGTAACAGTGGTAAGGTGTTGGGACTCTGCTGATAACCAGGTGTAACAGTGGTAAGGTGTTGGGATCCTGCTGATAGCCAGGTGTAACAGTGGTAAGGTGTTGGGACTCTGCTGATAACCAGGTGTAGCAGTGGTAAGGTGTTGGGACTCTGCTGATAACCAGGTGTAACAGTGGTAAGGTGTTGGGACTCTGCTGATAACCAGGTGTAACAGTGGTAAGGTGTTGGGACTCTGCTGATAACCAGGTATAACAGTGGTAAGGTGTTGGGACTCTGCTGATAACCAGGTGTAACAGTGGTAAGGTGTTGGGACTCTGCTGATAACCAGGTGTAACAGTGGTAAGGTGTTGAGATCCTGCTGATAACCAGGTGTAACAGTGGTAAGGTGTTGGGACTCTGCTGATAACCAGGTGTAACAGTGGTAAGGTGCTGGGTCTCTGCTGATAGCCAGGTGTAACAGTGGTAAGGTGTTGGGACTCTGCTGATAACCAGGTGTAACAGTGGTAAGGTGTTGGGACTCTGCTGATAACCAGGTGTAGCAGTGGTAAGGTGTTGGGACTCTGCTGATAACCAGGTGTAACAGTGGTAAGGTGTTGGGACTCTGCTGATAACCAGGTATAACAGTGGTAAGGTGTTGGGACTCTGCTGATAACCAGGTGTAACAGTGGTAAGGTGTTGGGACTCTGCTGATAACCAGGTATAACAGTGGTAAGGTGTTGGGACTCTGCTGATAACCAGGTGTAACAGTGGTAAGGTGTTGGGACTCTGCTGATAACCAGGTATAACAGTGGTAAGGTGTTGGGACTCTGTTGATAACCAGGTGTAACAGTGGTAAGGTGCTGGGTCTGCTGTGTTGGGACTCTGCTGATAACCAGGTGTAACAGTGGTAAGGTGTTGGGACTCTGCTGATAACCAGGTGTAACAGTGGTAAGGTGTTGGGACTCTGCTGATAACCAGGTGTAACAGTGGTAAGGTGTTGGGACTCTGCTGATAACCAGGTGTAACAGTGGTAAGGTGTTGGGACTCTGCTGATAACCAGGTGTAACAGTGGTAAGGTGTTGGGACTCTGCTGTAACCAGGTGTAACAGTGGTAAGGTGTTGGGACTCTGCTGATAACCAGGTGTAACAGTGGTAAGGTGTTGGGACTCTGCTGATAACCAGGTGTAGCAGTGGTAAGGTGTTGGGACTCTGCTGATAACCAGGTGTAACAGTGGTAAGGTGTTGGGACTCTGCTGATAACCAGGTGTAACAGTGGTAAGGTGTTGGGACTCTGCTGATAACCAGGTGTAACAGTGGTAAGGTGTTGGGACTCTGCTGATAACCAGGTGTAACAGTGGTAAGGTGTTGGTGCTGATAACCAGGTAACAGTGGTAAGGTGTTGTTGTAATGATAACCTGTAACAGTGGTAAGGTGTCTGGGAACCAGGTGTAACAGTGGTAAGGTGTTGAGATCTGCTGATAACCAGGTGTAACAGTGGTAAGGTGTTGGGACTCTGCTGATAGCCAGGTGTAACAGTGGTAAGGTGTAAGGTGTAACAGTGGTAAGGTGTTGGGACTCTGCTGTAACTCTGCTGATAACCAGGTGTAACAGTGGTAAGGTGTTGGGACTCTGCTGATAACCAGGTGTAACAGTGGTAAGGTGTTGGGACTCTGCTGTTGGGACTCTGTTGATAACCAGGTATAACAGTGGTAAGGTGTTGGTACTCTGCTGTTGGGACTCTGCTGATAACCAGGTATAACAGTGGTAAGGTGTTGGGACTCTGCTGATAACCAGGTGTAACAGTGGTAAGGTGTTGGGTCTCTGCTGTTGGGACAGATTTCTGTAGGCCCTAACAGTTTGTCACAGTGTTAAGTGTTGTGGCTTTGCTGGCATGCATCTCACACATTTTTATTTTGCCCCACCAAGATTTACATGCTAAAATCTCCGTATTAACGGGCTTAGCAGCAGTGTGACCGAATACTGTGTAAACAGCAGACTATTCCCTTAATAGTGCACAACTTCTGACCTGGGCTCTACTACTATACAGGGAATAAAGAGCTGGGGAATATTTGGCCTGCTTCCATAACACTCCTCTTTGATCTACAACATCTGAAATGCAAAGTGGTTTAATTGGTTTCCTGAAACTTCACCACCATCACTGAGCTGAGCTATTTCTGAGAAAGTGTGTGTGTGTCTGTGGGTGCGGGTGTGTGTGGGTGTGTTGAGAGTGACTCATCCAAAACTGTACAGCAATCTCTCCACTACCCAGCACCCCTCCCATTCCCGGTGTGTCACCAGCCTGTCCCTCTGCACGCACACACACACACACACACACACACACACACACACACTGTACACACACACACGGTGAATATGGAGGGGGAGCAGGGTGCTGGTTTTCCCTGTAATCCATTATTAATGCTGTAACGTTCTGTAACGTGGTTCTGTAACGTGGTTCTGTAACGTGGTTCTGTAACGTGGTTCTGTAATGCCGTTCTGTAACGTGGTTCTGTAATGCCGTTCTGTAACGTGGTTCTGGTAACGTGGTTCTGTAACGTGGTTCTGTAATGCGTGGTTCTGTAACGTGGTTCTGTAAAGTCGTTCTGTAACGTGGTTCTGTAACGTGGTTCTGTAAAGTCGTTCTGTAACGTGGTTCTGTAATGCCGTTCTGTAACGTGGTTCTGTAAAGTGCGTTCTGTAACGTGGTTCTGTAATGCCGTTCTGTAACGTGGTTCTGTAATGCCGTTCTGTAACGTGGTTCTGTAACGTGGTTCTGTAACGTGGTTCTGTAAAGTCGTTCTGTAACGTGGTTCTGTAATGCCGTTCTGTAACGTGGTTCTGTAAAGTGGTTCTGTAACGTGGTTCTGTAATGCCGTTCTGTAACGTGGTTCTGTAATGCCGTTCTGTAACGTGGTTCTGTAACGTGGTTCTGTAACGTGGTTCTGTAATGCCGTTCTGTAACGTGGTTCTGTAATGCCGTTCTGTAACGTGGTTCTGTAAAGTCGTTCTGTAACGTCGTTCTGTAATGTTGTTTTGCCTCTGATGGTCGTAGCTGATCTGTTTGAACACGTCAGTTCCCAGCGGTGGTTAAATCCCGTGGTTAAATGCGGTGGTTAAATCCTGTGGTTAAATCCCATGGTTAAATGCGGTGGTTAAATGCGGTGGTTAAATCCCGTGGTTAAATGCATTGGTTAAATCCCGTGGTTAAATGCGGTGGTTAAATCCCGTGGTTAAATCCCATGGTTAAATGCGGTGGTTAAATCCCATGGTTAAATGCGGTGGTTAAATCCCATGGTTAAATGCGGTGGTTAAATCCCATGGTTAAATGCGGTGGTTAAATCCCATGGTTAAATCCCATGGTTAAATGCGGTGGTTAAATCCCGTGGTTAAATCCCGTGGTTAAATCCCGTGGTTAAATGCGGTGGTTAAATCCCGTGGTTAAATGCGGTGGTTAAATGCGGTGGTTAAATCCCGTGGTTAAATCCCGTGGTTAAATGCGGTGGTTAAATCCCGTGGTTAAATGCGGTGGTTAAATCCCGTGGTTAAATGCAGTGGTTAAATCCCGTGGTCAAATGCGGTGGTTAAATCCCATGGTTAAATGCGGTGGTTCAATCCCGCGGTTCAATCCCGCGGTTCAATCCCGCGGTTCAATCCCGCGGTTCACGCTTTCAGTTTTATGCGAATGCTGCCATCTATCTACGGTTTGGATATGCTGACTAGAATGCCAGCTCCTTTACGGAGGAGTCTTCTTGCCAAGGGGGCCTCCTCTGACAAATCCTCTAAGTTTCACCCACTAATAAACCCACCTAGTCTGACAGCAGAAAGTCATGGAGCCATCCTGCTTCTGGCCAGTCTGACAGCAGAAAGTCATGGAGCCATCCTGCTTCTGGCCAGTCTGACAGCAGAAAGTCATGGAGCCATCCTGCTTCTGACCAGTCTGACAGCAGAACAACATGGAGCCATCCTGCTTCTGACCAGTCTGACAGCAGAAAGTTATGGAGCCATCTGGCTTTTGGCCACAGTCTGATAACAGAAAGTCATGGAGCCAACCAGATTCTGGCCAGTCTCTCAGCAGAAAGTCATGGAGCCATCCTGCTTCTGGCTAGTCTGACAGCAGAACAACATGAAGCCATCCTGCTTCTGGCCAGTCTCTCAGGAGAAAGTCATGGAGCCATCCTGCTTCTGGCCAGTCTGACAGCAGAAAGTCATGGAGCCATCCTGCTTCTGGCCAGTCTGACAGCAGAAAGTCATGGAGCCATCCTGCTTCATACATTTGATTTTATGTTTTTAACACGGTGGGGTTTCGCAATAATTGTTAAATCAGTGAGTTCAGAATTTATATTTATTATATTCCTAAAAGGAATAACAGACAGAACTGAGAAGAATCCAACATGAGGTCAAAGATCAAACAAGACCAAGTGAACAAAAGATACAAAAGGTTGCAAAAGACACCAAATGAACAAACCTGGACCTTCAAGACAAAGATGTTGCCATTACGTTCTTATTACGATGGGTATAACGTACTAACAACATTTTCAAGTCAATCTGGTGTTTATGAGAAAAGCAGAGGTTTGTGGTAACTGTGGTTTTTACAATACAGATATGTTCCTACCCATTTGTGTGGTTTTAATGACAGGTGCGTTGGTTTAGTGTCAGCAGCAGCACAGCTGAGAGAGGATGTACAGTGAGGTACAGTAAACAAAAATATAAACGCAACATGTAAAGCGTTGGTCCCATGTCCAATGAGCTGAAATAAAAGATACCTGAAACTTTCAGGTCTACTACACCTGTTGTATTCAGCATTTCACTGTGAGGTCTACTACACCTGTTGTATTCAGCATTTCGCTGTAAGGTCTACTACACCTGTTGTATTCAGCATTTCACTGTAAGGTCTACTACACCTGTTGTATTCAGCATTTCACTGTGAGGTCTACTACACCTGTTGTATTCAGCATTTCATTGTAAGGTCTACTACACCTGTTGTATTCAGCATTTCACTGTAAGGTCTACTACACCTGTTGTATTCAGCATTTCACTGTAAGGTCTACTACACCTGTTGTATTCAGCATTTCATTGTAAGGTCTACTACACCTGTTGTATTCAGCATTTCACTGTGAGGTCTACTACACCTGTTGTATTCAGCATTTCACTGTGAGGTCTACTACACCTGTTGTATTCAGCATTTCACTGTAAGGTCTACTACACCTGTTGTATTCAGCATTTCACTGTAAGGTCTACTACACCTGTTGTATTCAGCATTTCATTGTAAGGTCTACTACACCTGTTGTATTCAGCATTTCACTGTAAGGTCTACTACACCTGTTGTATTCAGCATTTCACTGTAAGGTCTACTACACCTGTTGTATTCAGCATTTCACTGTAAGGTCTACTACACCTGTTGTATTCAGCATTTCACTGTAAGGTCTACTACACCTGTTGTATTCAGCATTTCACTGTAAGGTCTACTACACCTGTTGTATTCAGCATTTCACTGTAAGGTCTACTACACCTGTTGTATTCAGCATTTCACTGTGAGGTCTACTACACCTGTTGTATTCAGCATTTCACTGTAAGGTCTACTACACCTGTTGTATTCAGCATTTCACTGTGAGGTCTACTACACCTGTTGTATTCAGCATTTCATTGTAAGGTCTACTACACCTGTTGTATTCAGCATTTCAATGTGAGGTCTACTACACCTGTTGTATTCAGCATTTCACTGTGAGGTCTACTACACCTGTTGTATTCAGCATTTCACTGTAAGGTCTACTACACCTGTTGTATTCAGCATTTCACTGTAAGGTCTACCTACACCTGTTGTATTCAGCATTTCACTGTAAGGTCTACTACACCTGTTGTATTCAGCATTTCACTGTAAGGTCTACTACACCTGTTGTATTCAGCATTTCACTGCAAGGTCTACTACACCTGTTGTATTCAGCATTTCACTGTAAGGTCTACCTACACCTGTTGTATTCAGCATTTCACTGTAAGGTCTACCTACACCTGTTGTATTCAGCATTTCACTGTGAGGTCTACCTACACCTGTTGTATTCAGCATTTCACTGTGAGGTCTACCTACACCTGTTGTATTCAGCATTTCACTGTAAGGTCTACTACACCTGTTGTATTCAGCATTTCACTGTAAGGTCTACTACACCTGTTGTATTCAGCATTTCACTGTGAGGTCTACTACACCTGTTGTATTCAGCATTTCACTGTAAGGTCTACTACACCTGTTGTATTCAGCATTTCACTGTAAGGTCTACTACACCTGTTGTATTCAGCATTTCACTGTAAGGTCTACCTACACCTGTTGTTTTCAGCATTTCACTGTAAGGTCTACCTACACCTGTTGTATTCAGCATTTCACTGTAAGGTTAGCAGTTTATCCCTGAGAGAGGGAGTATTACAATACAACTAACAGTTAGCAGTTTATCCCTGAGAGAGGGAGTACTACAATACAACTAACAGTTAGCAGTTTATCCCTGAGAGAGGGAGTACTACAATACTAGTAACAGTTAGCAGTTTATCCCTGAGAGAGGGAGTACTACAATACAACTAACAGTTAGCAGTTTATCCCTGAGAGAGGGAGTACTACAATACTAGTAACAGTTAGCAGTTTATCCCTGAGAGAGGGAGTACTACAATACAACTAACAGTTAGCAGTTTATCCCTGAGAGAGGGAGTACTACAATACTAGTAACAGTTAGCAGTTTATCCCTGAGAGAGGGAGTACTACAATACAACTAACAGTTAGCAGTTTATCCCTGAGAGAGGGAGTACTACAATACTAGTAACAGTCAGCAGTTTATCCCTGAGAGAGGGAGTACTACAATACAACTAACAGTTAGCAGTTTATCCCTGAGAGAGGGAGTACTACAATACAACTAACAGTTAGCAGTTTATCCCTGAGAGAGGGAGTACTACAATACTAGTAACAGTCAGCAGTTTATCCCTGAGAGAGGGAGTACTACAATACAACTAACAGTTAGCAGTTTATCCCTGAGAGAGGGAGTACTACAATACTAGTAACAGTCAGCAGTTTATCCCTGAGAGAGGGAGTACTACAATACAACTAACAGTTGGCAGTTTATCCCTGAGAGAGGGAGTACTACAATACTAGTAACAGTCAGCAGTTTATCCCTGAGAGAGGGAGTACTACAATACAACTAACAGTTAGCAGTTTATCCCTGAGAGAGGGAGTACTACAATACAACTAACAGTTGGCAGTTTATCCCTGAGAGAGGGAGTACTACAATACTAGTAACAGTCAGCAGTTGTGGAGGCAACACACACACACAGCTCAGAGAAAGTACAGCAACAGGCTACTTACAGTCAGCAGCAGTGAAGTTGGGCAGCGAGTCGTAACTCTTCTCTACGTTCATGATGTCCTGGAGGTGGAGAGAGAGAGGTGGAGAGAGAGAGGTGGAGAGAGAGAGGTGGAGAGAGAGAGGTGGAGAGGGAGGGAGGGAGGGAGGGAGGGAGGGAGGGAGGGAGGGAGGGAGGGAGGGAGGGAGGGAGGGAGGGAGGGAGGGAGGGAGGGAGGGAGGGAGGGAGGGAGGGAGGGAGGGAGGGAGGGAGGGAGGGAGGGAGGGAGGGAGGTGGAGAGAGGGAGGTGGAGAGAGGGAGGTGGAGAGAGGGAGGTGGAGAGAGGGAGGTGGAGAGAGAGAGGTGGAGAGGGAGAGGGAGGGAGGTGGAGAGAGGGAGGGAGGGAGGGAGGGAGGTGGAGAGAGGGAGGGAGGGAGGTGGAGAGGGGGAGGGAGGGAGGTGGAGAGAGGGAGGGAGGGAGGTGGAGAGAGGGAGGGAGGGAGGGAGGTGGAGAGAGGGAGGGAGGGAGGTGGAGAGAGGGAGGGAGGGAGGGAGGTGGAGAGAGGGAGGGAGGGAGGGAGGTGGAGAGAGGGAGGTGGAGAGAGGGAGGTGGAGGGAGGGAGGGAGGGAGGGAGGGAGGGAGGGAGGGAGGGAGGGAGGGAGGGAGGGAGGGAGGGAGGGAGGGAGGGAGGGAGGGAGGGGGAGGTGGAGAAAGGGAGGTGGAGAAAGGAGATGGAGAGAGGGGGAGAAAGGGAGGTGGAGAGAGGGAGGTGGAGAGAGGGAGGGAGGTGGAGAGAGGGAGGTGGAGAGAGGGAGGTGGAGAGAGGGAGGTGGAGAGAGGGAGGTGGGGAGGTGGAGAGAGGGAGGTGGAGAGGTGGAGGGAGGGAGGTGGAGAGAGGGAGGTGGAGAGAGGGAGGAGAGGGAAGAGAAGAGAGGGAGGTGGAGAGAGGGAGGAGAGGGAAGAGGAGAGAGGGAGGAGAGGGAAGAGAAGAGAGGGAGGTGGGGAGAGAGGAAGGAGAGGGAAGAGAAGAGAGGGAGGTGGAGAGAGGTGGAGAGAGGGAAGAGGAGAGAGGGAGGTGGAGAGAGGGAAGAGAAGAGAGGGAGGTGGAGAGAGGGAGGAGAGGGAAGAGAAGAGAGGAAGGTGGAGAGAGGGAGGTGGAGAGAGAGAGGTGGAGAGAGAGAGGTGGAGAGAGAGAGGTGGAGAGAGGTAGGTGGAGAGAGGTAGGTGGAGAGAGGTAGGTGGAGAGAGGTAGGTGGAGAGAGGTAGGTGGAGAGAGGTAGGTGGAGAGAGGTAGGTGGAGAGAGGTAGGTGGAGAGAGGTAGGTGGAGAGAGGTAGGTGGAGAGAGAGAGGTGGAGAGAGAGAGGTGGAGAGAGAGAGGTGGAGAGAGGTAGGTGGAGAGAGAGAGGTGGAGAGAGAGAGGTGGAGAGAGAGAGGTGGAGAGAGAGGTGGGAGAGAGAGAGGTGGAGAGAGGTAGGAGGAGAGAGGTAGGTGGAGAGAGAGAGGTGGAGAGAGGTAGGTGGAGAGAGAGAGGTGGAGAGAGAGAGGTGGAGAGAGAGAGGTGGAGAGAGAGAGGTGGAGAGAGAGAGGTGGAGAGAGAGATGTGGAGAGAGAGAGGTGGAGAGAGAGAGGTGGAGAGAGGTAGGTGGAGAGAGGTGGAGAGGTGGAGAGAGAGAGGTGGAGAGAGAGAGGTGGAGAGAGAGAGGTGGAGAGAGAGAGGTGGAGAGAGAGAGGTGGAGAGAGGGAGGGAGGTGGAGAGAGGGAGGGAGGGAGGAGGTGGTGGAGAGAGGTAGGTGGAGAGAGAGAGGTGGAGAGAGAGAGGTGGAGAGAGGGAGGTGGAGAGAGAGAGGTGGAGAGAGGGAGGGAGGTGGAGAGAGGGAGGGAGGGAGGGAGGAGAGAGGTAGGTGGAGAGAGAGAGGTGGAGAGAGAGAGGTGGAGAGAGGAGGTGGAGAGAGAGAGGTGGAGAGATGGGAGGGATGTGGAGAGAGGGAGGGAGGGAGGGAGGTGGAGAGAGGGAGGGAGGGAGGGAGGTGGAAAGAGGGAGGGAGGGAGGGAGGGAGGGAGGGAGGGAGGGAGGGAGGGAGGGAGGGAGGGAGGGAGGGAGGGAGGGAGGGAGGGAGGGAGGGAGGGAGGGAGGGAGGGAGGAGGAGGGAGGGAGGTGGGTGGAAAGGGAGGTGGAGAGAGGGAGGGAGGAAGGGAGGTGGAGAGAGGGAGGTGGAGAGAGGGAGTGAGGTGGAGAGAGGGATGTGGAGAGAGGGAGGGAGGGTGGTGGAGAGAGGGAGGTGGAGAGAGGGAGGTGGAGAGAGGGAGTTGGAGAGAGGGAGGTGGAGGGAGGGAGGGAGGTGGAGAGAGGGAGGTGGAGAGAGGGAGGAGAGGGAAGAGAAGAGAGGGAGGTGGAGAGAGGGAGGAGAGGGAAGAGGAGAGAGGGAGGTGGAGAGAGGGAGGAGAGGGAAGAGAAGAGGGAAGAGAAGAGAGGGAGGTGGGAAGAGAAGAGAGGGAGGTGGGGAGAGGAAGGAGAGGGAAGAGAAGAGAGGGAGGTGGAGAGAGGTGGAGAGAGGGAAGAGGAGAGAGGGAGGTGGAGAGAGGGGAAGAGGAGAGAGGGAAGAGGAGAGAGGGAAGAGGAGAGAGGGAGGAGAGGGAAGAGAAGAGAAGAGGGAGGTGGAGAGAGGGAGGAGAGGGAAGAGAAGAGAGGGAGGTGGAGAGAGGGAGGAGAGGGAAGAGAAGAGAGGAAGGTGGAGAGAGGGAGGTGGAGCGAGGGAGGAAAGGAAGAGGAGAGAGGGAGGTGGAGAGAGGGAGGAGAGGGAAGAGAAGTGGGAAGAGAAGAGAGGGAGGTGGAGAGAGGGAGGTGGAGAGAGGGAGAAGAGGGAGGTGGAGAGAGGGAGGTGGAGAGGGGGAGGAGAGGGAAGAGAAGAGGGAGGTGGAGAGAGGGAGGTGGAAAGAGGGAGGAGGAGAGAGGGAGGAGAGGGAAGAGGAGAGGGAAGAGAAGAGGGAAGAGAAGAGAGGGAGGTGGAGAGAGGGAGGTGGAGAGAGGGAGGAGAGGGAAGAGGAGAGAGGGAGGTGGAGAGAGGGGAGCAGAGGGAAGAGAAGAGGGAAGAGAAGAGGGAGGCGGAGAGAGGGAGGTGGAGAGAGGGAGGAGAGGGAAGAGAAGAGGGAAGAGAAGAGAGGGAGGTGGAGAGAGGGAGGAGAGGGAAGAGAAGAGAGGGAGGAGAGGGAAGAGAGAGAGAGGGAGGTAAAGAGAGAGGGAGGAGAGGGAAGAGAAGAGGGAAGAGAAGAGAGGGAGGTGGAGAGAGGGAGGAGAGGGAAGAGGGAAGAGGAGAGAGGGAGAAGAGAAAAGAGAAGAGAGGGAGGGAAGATAAAGATGGAGAGGGGGGGAGAGAAGGAAGAGAAGAGAGGGAGGGAAGATAAGGAAGGGAGGGAAGAGGGGGGGAAGAGAAGAGGGAAAGAGAAGAGAGGAGGGAAGAGAAGGAAGAGAGGGGGAAGAGAAGAGGGAGGGAAGATAAGGAAGAGAAGAGAGAAGAGAGGGAGGGAAGATAAGGAACATAGGGGGAAGAGAAGAGAGGGAGGGAAGATAAGGAAGAGAGGGGGACGATAAGGAAGATAAGAGAGGGAGGGAAGATAAGAGAGGGAGGGAAGAGAAGAGAGGGAGGGAAGAGAAGGAAGAGAAGAGAGAAGAGAGGGGGAGGAGAAGGAAGAGAGGGGGGAAGAGAAGGATGGAGAAATTATCGAGTAAATGGGAGAAGCAAATTGAACCACTTTCTCTTCCTACACCATTTACTCCTTCCCTGAGCCTTCATTAATCACAAATATGTCCCGAATGGCACCCTATTCTCCATTTAGTGCACTACTTTTGACCATGGTTCTATGGTACCCTATTAGTACCTCCATGATGCTGATATAGTAGGAGAAGGGGTGACTACAGTAGATATATTATATAGTATTATAGTACCTCCATGGTGCTGATATAGTAGGAGAAGGGGTGACTAAAGTAGATATATTATATATAGTAATAGTATATAGTATTATAGTACCTCCATGATGCTGATATAGTAGGAGAAGGGGTGACTACAGTAGATATATTATATATAAAGTAATATTATATATTATTATAGTACCTTCATGATGCTGATATAGTAGCAGAAGGGGTGACTACAGTAGATATATTATATATAGCAATATTATATAGTATTATAGTACCTCCATGATGCTGATATAGTAGGAGAAGGGGTGACTACAGAAGGTATATTATATAGTATTATAGTACCTCCATGATGCTGATATAGTAGGAGAAGGGGTGACTACAGTAGATATATTATATAGTATTATAGTACCTTCATGATGCTGATATAGTAGGAGAAGGGGTGACTACAGTAGATATATTATATAGTATTATAGTACCTTCATGATGCTGATATAGTAGCAGAAGGGGTGACTACAGTAGATATATTATATAGTATTATAGTACTTCCATGGTGCTGATATAGTAGGAGAAGGGGTGACTACAGAAGATATATTATATATAGTAATAGTATATAGTATTATAGTACCTCCATGATGATGATATAGTAGGAGAAGTGGTGACTACAGTAGATATATTATATAGTATTATAGTACCTCCATGGTGCTGATGTAGTAGGAGAAGGGGTGACTACAGAAGATATATTATATATAGTAATAGTATATAGTATTATAGTACCTCCATGATGATGATATAGTAGGAGAAGTGGTGACTACAGTAGATATATTATATAGTATTATAGTACCTCCATGGTGCTGATATAGTAGAAGGGGTGACTACAGTAGATATATTATATATAGTAATAGTATATAGTATTATAGTACCTCCATGATGCTGATATAGTAGGAGAAGGGTGACTACAGTAGATATATTATATAGTATTATAGTACCTCCATGGTGCTGATATAGTAGGAGAAGGGGTGACTACAGTAGATATATTATATATAGTAATAGTATATATTATTATAGTACCTCCATGATGCTGATATAGTAGGAGAAGGGGTGACTACAGTAGATATAGTATTATAGTACCTCCATGATGCTGATATAGTAGAAGGGGTGACTACAGTAGATATAGTATTATAGTACCTCCATGATGCTGATATAGTAGGAGAAGGGGTGACTACAGTAGATATAGTATTATAGTACCTCCATGATGCTGATATAGTAGGAGAAGGGGTGACTACAGTAGATATAGTATTATAGTACCTCCATGATGCTGATATAGTAGGAGAAGGGGTGACTACAGTAGATATATTATATAGTATTATAGTACCTCCATGGTGCTGATATAGTAGGAGAAGGGGTGACTACAGTAGATATAGTATATAGTACCTCCATGATGCTGATATAGTAGGAGAAGGGGGTGATGCGGAGGCCTTTGACCATGATGTCTGACAGGTGGTAGGGGTAGAGCATCAGGTGATCTCGGCTGTACTTCAGCAGCTCCTCATAGTACTTCCTCTCATCCTTCCTCACGTGTCTCACTGGACAGACATGGGGGGAGAGGACAGACACACTCAGATCAGACAGGGACTGATAAGGACAGAGACAGTCAGATGTGGTAGGGACAGGACAGGACAGACACTCATATCAGATAGGGACAGGGCAGGACAGAGACATTCAGATCAGATAGGGACTGGGCAGGACAGAGACACTCAGATCAGATAGGGACAGGGCAGGAGAGACACGCTCAGATCAGATAGGGACAGGGCAGGACAGAGACACTCAGATCAGATAGGGACAGGGCAGGACAGAGACGCTCAGATCAGATAGGGACAGGGCAGGACAGAGACACTCAGATCAGATAGGGACAGGGCAGGAGAGACACTCAGATCAGATAGGGGCAGGACAGAGACACTCAGATCAGATAGGGGCAGGACAGAGACACTCAGATCAGATAGGGGCAGGGCAGGACAGAGACACTCAGATCAGATAGGGACAGGGCAGGACAGAGACACTCAGATCAGATAGGGACAGGGCAGGACAGACACTCTCAGATCAGATAGGGACAGGGCAGGACAGACACTCAGATAAGATAGGGGCAGGGCAGGAGAGACACTCAGATCAGATAGGGACAGGGCAGGAGAGACACTCAGATCAGATAGGGACAGGGCAGGAGAGACACTCAGATCAGATAGGGCAGGACAGAGACACTCAGATCAGATAGGGGTAGGGCAGGACAGAGACACTCAGATCAGATAGGGGTAGGGCAGGACAGAGACACTCAGATCAGATAGGGACAGGGCAGGACAGAGACACTCAGATCAGATAGGGACAGGGCAGGACAGAGACACTCAGATCAGATAGGGACAGGGCAGAACAGACTATCAGATCAGATAGGGACAGGGCAGGACAGACTATCCTTATCAGATAGGGACAGGACAGGACAGAGACGCTCAGATCAGATAGGGACAGGACAGAGACACTCAGATCAGATAGGGGCAGGACAGAGACACTCAGATCAGATAGGGGCAGGACAGAGACACTCAGATCAGATAGGGACAGGGCAGGACAGAGACACTCAGATCAGATAGGGACAGGGCAGGACAGACTATCAGATCAGATAGGGACAGGACAGGACAGAGACCCTCAGATCAGATAGGGACAGGACAGGGACACTCAGATCAGATAGGGACACTCAGATCAGATAGGGACAGGACAGGACAAAGACACTCAGATCAGATAGGGACAGGACAGGACAGACACTCAGATCAGATAGGGACAGGGCAGGACAGAGACACTCAGATCAGATAGGGACAGGGCAGGACAGAGACACTCAGATCAGATAGGGACAGGGCAGGACAGAGACACTCAGATCAGATAGGGACAGGGCAGGACAGAGACACTCAGATCAGATAGGGACAGGGCAGGACAGACTATCAGATCAGATAGGGACAGGACAGGACAGAGACCCTCAGATCAGATAGGGACAGGACAGGGACACTCAGATCAGATAGGGACACTCAGATCAGATAGGGACAGGACAGGACAAAGACACTCAGATCAGATAGGGACAGGGCAGGACAGACACTCAGATCAGATAGGGACAGGGCAGGACAGAGACACTCAGATCAGATAGGGACAGGGCAGGACAGACACTCAGATCAGACAGGGCAGGACAGAGACACTCATATCAGATAGGGACAGGGCAGGACAGAGACACTCAGATCAGATAGGGACAGGGCAGGACAGAGACACTCAGATCAGATAGGGACAGGGCAGGACAGACACAGATCAGATAGGGACAGGACAGGACAGAGACCCTCAGATCAGATAGGGACAGGACAGGACACTCAGATCAGATAGGGACACTCAGATCAGATAGGGACAGGACAGGACAAAGACACTCAGATCAGATAGGGACAGGGCAGGACAGACACTCAGATCAGATAGGGACAGGGCAGGACAGAGACACTCAGATCAGATAGGGACAGGGCAGGACAGACACTCAGATCAGACAGGGCAGGACAGAGACACTCATATCAGATAGGGACAGAGAGACACTAGATCAGATAGGGACAGGGCAGGACAGAGACACTCAGATCAGATAGGGGCAGGGCAGGACAGAGACACTCAGATCAGATAGGGGCAGGGCAGACAGACACTCAGATCAGATAGGGACAGGGCAGGACAGAGACACTCAGATCAGATAGGGACAGGGCAGGACAGAGACACTCAGATCAGATAGGGACAGGGCAGGACAGAGACACTCAGATCAGATAGGGACAGGGCAGGACAGAGACACTCAGATCAGATAGGGACAGGGCAGGACAGACACTCTCAGATCAGATAGGGACAGGGCAGGACAGACACTCAGATAAGATAGGGGCATGGCAGGACAGAGACACTCAGATCAGATAGGGACAGGACAGGACAAAGACACTCAGATCAGATAGGGACAGGGCAGGACAGACACTCAGATCAGATAGGGACAGGGCAAGACAGACACTCAGATCAGATAGGGACAGGGTAGGACAGAGACACTCAGATCAGAAAGGGACAGGACAGGACAGAGACACTCACATCAAATAGGGGCAGGACAGAGACACTCAGATCAGAAAGTGACAGGGCAGGACAGACACTCAGATCAGATAGGGACAGGGCAGGACAGGCACTCAGATCAGATAGGGACAGGACAGACACTCATATCAGATAGGCAGTAGTGTTTCACCTGTTTCCCCGCAACTCCAAAAGATGTGATTAAAAGGGTTTAGAAAAACATTTTCGGATGGTAAACTGTTACCAACAATCACCAAAATGACAACTAGACAGGCAGGAAGAAATGTCATGGAATGGGCCCCATTGATTTAGGTACAATGTTTTAGTTACTCAGGTAGCATAAGCCATGGCAAAATGTGTCGAATTGCACTGCTGCAATGGGCAGGGTAGGAAAGCTGTGATTCAGAAAGAACAGACCGTGTATCAAGCATCTCAGAGCAAGAGTGTTGATCTTATTGACTGTGATCCAAAAGGCACAACTGATCTTAAAATCAGCACTCCGACTCCACAGATGCAGGTGTGTCCCACTGTCAGTCCATCAGAACTACCCCTGTTCCTTTAAAGGTGTCCCCCACTATCAGTCCATCAGAACTACCCCTGTTCACTTCTGGCGCCGACAGAGATGGCCGCCTCGCTTCGCGTTCCTAGGAAACTATGCAGTTTTTTGTTTTTTTACGTGTTATTTCTTACACTAGTACCCCAGGTCATTTTAGGTTTCATTACATACAGCCGAGAAGAACTACTGAATATAAGATCAGCGTCAACTCACCATCAGTACGACCAAGAATATGTTTTTCGCGATGCGGATCCTGTGTTCTGCCTTACAACCAGTGTAACGGAGTGGATCACATGCAGCGACCAAAAAAAAAACGACTCAGAAAAAGAGGGAAACGAAGCGGTCTTCTGGTCAGACTCCGGAGACGGGCACACCGTGCACCACTCCCTAGCATTCTTCTTGCCAATGTCCAGTCTCTTGACAACAAGGTTGATGAAATCCGAGCAAGGGTAGCATTCCAGAGGGACATCGGAGACTGTAACGTTCTCTGCTTCACGGAAACATGGCTAACTGGAGAGACGCAATCCGAAGCGGTGCAGCCAGCGGGTTTCTCCACGCATCGCGCCGACAGAAAAAAACATCTTTCTGGTAAGAAGACGGGCGGGGGCGTATGCCTTATGGCCAACGTGACATGGTGTGATGAAAGAAACATACAGGAACTCAAATCCTTCTGTTCACCTGATTTAGAATTCCTCACAATCAAATGTAGACCGCATTATCTACCAAGAGAATTCTCTTCGATTATAATCACAGCCGTATATATCCCCCCAAGCAGACACATCGATGGCTCTGAACGAACTTTATTTAACTCTCTGCAAACTGGAAACGATTTATCCGGTGGCTGCATTCATTGTAGCTGGGGATTTTAACAAGGCTAATCTGAAAACAAGACTCCCTAACTTTTATCAGCATATCGATTGCGCAACCAGGGGTGGAAAGACCTTGGATCATTGTTACTCTAACTTCCGCGACGCATATAAGGCCCTGCCCCGCCCCCTTTCGGAAAAGCTGACCACGACTCCATTTTGTTGATCCCTGCCTACAGACAGAAACTAAAACAAGAAGCTCCCACGCTGAGGTCTGTCCAACGCTGGTCCGACCAAGCTGACTCCACACTCCAAGACTGCTTCCATCACGTGGACTGGGAGATGTTTCGTATTGCGTCAGACAACAACATTGACGAATACGCTGATACGGTGTGCGAGTTCATTAGAACGTGCGTTGAAGATGTCGTTCCCATAGCAACGATTAAAACATTCCCTAACCAGAAACCGTGGATTGATGGCAGCATTCGTGTGAAACTGAAGGCACGAACCACTGCTTTTAATCAGGGCAAGGTGTCTGGTAACATGACTGAATACAAACAGTGCAGCTATTCCCTCCGCAAGGCTATCAAACAAGCGAAGCGCCAGTACAGAGACAAAGTAGAATCTCAATTCAACGGCTCAGACACAAGAGGCATGTGGCAGGGTCTACAGTCAATCACGGACTACAGGAAGAAACCCAGCCCAGTCACGGACCAGGATGTCTTGCTCCCAGGCAGACTAAATAACTTTTTTGCCCGCTTTGAGGACAATACAGTGCCACTGACACGGCCTGCAACGGAAACATGCGGTCTCTCCTTCACTGCAGCCGAAGTGAGTAAGACATTTAAACGTGTTAACCCTCGCAAGGCTGCAGGCCCAGACGGCATCCCCAGCCGCGCCCTCAGAGCATGCGCAGACCAGCTGGCCGGTGTGTTTACGGACATATTCAATCAATCCCTATACCAGTCTGCTGTTCCCACATGCTTCAAGAGGGCCACCATTGTTCCTGTTCCCAAGAAAGCTAAGGTAACTGAGCTAAACGACTACCGCCCCGTAGCACTCACATCCGTCATCATGAAGTGCTTTGAGAGACTAGTCAAGGACCATATCACCTCCACCCTACCTGACACCCTTGACCCACTCCAATTTGCTTACCGCCCAAATAGGTCCACAGACGATGCAATCTCAACCACACTGCACACTGCCCTAACCCATCTGGACAAGAGGAATACCTATGTGAGAATGCTGTTCATCGACTACAGCTCGGCATTCAACACCATAGTACCCTCCAAGCTCGTCATCAAGCTCGAGACCCTGGGTCTCGACCCCGCCCTGTGCAACTGGGTACTGGACTTCCTGACGGGCCGCCCCCAGGTGGTGAGGGTAGGCAACAACATCTCCTCCCCGCTGATCCTCAACACTGGGGCCCCACAAGGGTGCGTTCTGAGCCCTCTCCTGTACTCCCTGTTCACCCACGACTGCGTGGCCATGAACGCCTCCAACTCAATCATCAAGTTTGCGGACGACACAACAGTGGTAGGCTTGATTACCAACAACGACGAGACGGCCTACAGGGAGGAGGTGAGGGCCCTCGGAGTGTGGTGTCAGGAAAATAACCTCACACTCAACGTCAACAAAACTAAGGAGATGATTGTGGACTTCAGGAAACAGCAGAGGGAACACCCCCCATCCACATCGATGGAACAGTAGTGGAGAGGGTAGCAAGTTTTAAGTTCCTCGGCATACACATCACAGACAAACTGAATTGGTCCACTCACACAGACAGCATCGTGAGGAAGGCGCAGCAGCGCCTCTTCAACCTCAGGAGGCTGAAGAAATTCGGCTTGTCACCAAAAGCACTCACAAACTTCTACAGATGCACAATCGAGAGCATCCTGGCGGGCTGTATCACCGCCTGGTATGGCAACTGCACCGCCCTCAACCGTAAGGCTCTCCAGAGGGTAGTGAGGTCTGCACAACGCATCACCGGGGCAAACTACCTGCCCTCCAGGACACCTACACCACCCGATGCTACAGGAAGGCCATAAAGATCATCAAGGACATCAACCACCCGAGCCACTGCCTGTTCACCCCGCTGTCATCCAGAAGGCGAGGTCAGTACAGGTGCATCAAAGCTGGGACCGAGAGACTGAAAAACAGCTTCTATCTCAAGGCCATCAGACTGTTAAACAGCCACCACTAACATTGAGTGGCTACTGCCAACACACTGTCAATGACACTGACTCTACTCCAGCCACTTTAATCATGGGAATTGATGGGAAATGATGTAAATATATCACTAGCCACTTTAAACAATGCTACCTTATATAATGTTACTTACCCTACATTGTTCATCTCATATGCATACGTTGATACTGTACTCTATATCATCGACTGCATCCTTATGCAATACATGTATCACTAGCCACTTTAACTATGCCACTTGGTTTACATACTTATCTCATATGTATATACTGTACTCAATACCATCTACTGTATCTTGCCTATGCTGCTCTGTACCATCACTCATTCATATATCTTTATGTACATATTCTTTATCCCCTTATACTGTGTATAAGACAGTAGTTTTTTTGGAATTGTTAGTTAGATTACTTGTTCGTTATTACTGCATTGTCGGAACTAGAAGCACAAGCATTTCGCTACACTCGCATTAACATCTGCTAACCATGTGTATGTGACAAATAAAATTTGATTTGATTTGATTTGTTCCTTTAAAGGTGTGTCCCACTGTCAGTCCATCAGAACTACCCCTGTTCCTTTAAAGGTGTGTCCCACTGTCAGTCCATCAGAACTACCCCTGTTCCTTTAAAGGTGTGTCCCACTGTCAGTCCATCAGAACTACCCCTGTTCCTTTAAAGGTGTCCCCCACTGTCAGTCCATCAGAACTACCCCTGTTCCTTTAAAGGTGTGTCCCACTATCAGTCCATCAGAACTACCCCTGTTCCTTTAAAGGTGTCCCCCACTGTCAGTCCATCAGAACTACCCCTGTTCCTTTAAAGGTGTGTCCCACTGTCAGTCCATCAGAACTACCCCTGTTCCTTTAAAGGTGTGTCCCACTGTCAGTCCATTCATATGTATATACTGTATTCTAGTCATGGTTCATCCTATATAACTACTGCTGTCCACTTCATATGTATATACTGTATTCTAGTTCATCCTATATAACTACTGCTGTCCACTTCATATGTATATACTGTATTCTAGTCATGGTTCATCCTATATAACTACTGCTGTCCACTTCATATGTATATACTGTATTCTAGTCATGGTTCATCCTATATAACTACTACTGTCCACTTCATATGTATATACTGTATTCTAGTTCATCCTATATAACTACTACTGTCCACTTCATATGTATATACTGTATTCTAGTTCATCCTATATAACTTCTGCTGTCCACACCTGTTCTATCTATGTACTGTATTCTAGTCATGGTTCATCCTATATAACTACTGCTGTCCACACCTGTTCTATCTATGTACTGTCCATAGTGTCTATGGGCAGCATGATATGTATATATATTTATATACAGTGGATTCGGAAAGTATTCAGACCCCTTGATTTTTCCACATTTTGTTAGGTTACGGCCTTATTCTAAAATAGATTTTATTTCATATTCCCTCCTCAATCTACACACAATTCCCCATAACGACAAAGCAAAAACAGGTTTCTAGAATTCTTTGCTAAGTTATTAAAATAAAAAATTGGAAAGAACACATTTACAAAAGTATTAAGTGCCTTTATACAGGACTGTGTTGAAGCACCTTTGGCAGCGATTACAGCCTTGAGTTTTCGTAGGTATGACGCAACAAGCTTGGCACAGTCTCTAAATGTCGTTGAGTGGCCCAGCCAGACCACGGACTTGAACTCGATCGAACATCTCTGGAGAGACCTAATTAGCTGTGCAGCGACGCTCCCCTTCTAACCTGACAGAGCTTGAGAGGATCTACAGAGAAGAATGGGAGAAACTCCCCAAATACAGGTGTGCCAAGCTTGTAGCGTCGTACCCAAGAAGACTCCAGGCTGTAATCACTGCCAAAGGTGCTTCAACAAAGTACTGAGTAAAGGGTCTGAATACGTATGTAGTTTTTTTTATATACAGAAGCAGAAATGTATTTTTTTGCATTGTCATTATGGAGTATTGTGATGTCATTATGGAGTATTGTGATGTCATTATGGAGTATTGTGATGTCATTATGGAGTAGTGTGATGTCATTATGGAGTATTGTGATGTCATTATGGAGTATTGTGTGTAGATTGAGGAGGGGAAAAAATGATGTCATCAATTTTAGAATATGGCTGTAACGTAACAAAATGTGGAAAAAGTCAAGGGGTCTGAATACTTTCCTAATGCACTGAATATATTTATATTCCTGTCTCTGACAATGCTCGTTATATTTCTTAATATTATTTTGGATTATGTGTGGATTGTTTTATTCTTATTGCGAGGTATTACTGTTGCAGCTAGAAACACAAGAATGTTGATGCTCCTGCGATAACAACTGCAAAACTGTGTACGCGACCAATAAACTTTGATTTGAGGCCTGGGTCTATGGACCGTTAGTATTGGCCTACCAGACAACAACAGATGATTTCAGATACATGTCAATGTAATAATGCATTTATACCGAGCAATAAATGATTTATGATTGGTTATAATTGAATGGATATAAGTGTATGGGATATGAGCCTGTGATCGCACTGAAAAATGGGGTGGATATTATAGTCTATGGCATTGTTATTCTGACAAGCCTGACTCCTCCCATGCTGACTCCTCCCATGCTGACTCACCTAGGTTATTGCGGAACCTTAGCTGGTTGCGGATACTGTACAACTGCACATGTTTCTCATATTCACGCTGCGAGTTCCCAACACTCTGTAAATGAAAACAGGACATTGAGATCAATTAATATACGGAAACATATACAGTAACTCAGTAGAAACATATACAGTAACCCAGTAGAAACATATACAGTAACCCAGTAGAAACATATACAGTAACTCAGTAGAAACATATACAGTAACCCAGTAGAACCATATACAGTAACTCAGTAGAACCATATACAGTAACTCAGTAGAACCATATACAGTAACTCAGTAGAACCATATACAGTAACTCAGTAGAACCATATACAGTAACTCAGTAGAACCATATACAGTAACTCAGTAGAAACATATACAGTAACTCAGTAGAAACATATACAGTAACTCAGTAGAAACATATACAGTAACTCAGTAGAAACATATACAGTAACTCAGTAGAAACATATACAGTAACTCAGTAGAAACATATACAGTAACTCAGTAGGCATGATTGCATACAGTAAGTATTATACCACATATGTCTCAAGTTATGAGGGAGCGTGCTGTTGGCATGCTGAGTGCAGGAATGTCCAACAGAGCTGTTGCCAGAGAAGGTAAATGTTCATTTCTCTACCATAAGCCACCTGTCGTTTTACAGAATTTGGCATTACCAACTGGCCTCACAACCACAGACCACGTGTAACCACGGCGGACCTATTTCCATATTACAGCCAGTGTTTAACAGAAAAAACCTGACGGAAGACAGAGTGGACTACCTGTGCTAATTAACAACAACAAAAACGGTAACTAATCCATTACCAGCAAAAATATTGTTATCAGATTACATATACATTTAAAAAACGAGATGATTACTTTGAGGATTCATTTATTTTGTATTATTTTTTTTAATCAGTGGACAAACAGTGAAAAATGCACTCGTGCAACACCTGCATGGTGTGGACACCAGCCTATGGAATACAAGTGGGGCTTTTATTGCTCAATCTAATTCATGCTGACAAAAAAATTCATCCATAGGCCTAACGGAGACATGCTCAAACCCACCCACTTTTGATAGATTTAAAGGGTCAATCTGTAGTTGCTACATCCATTTTTGGACTTGTAAATTATACATATTAATGTAAATATATAATTTAATCACATTATTATATGTCGTAGAAAGTTACATACATTTATTTATGTCTTCTTCTAATGCCTCTTAAGGGGAAAGTCATCTAAAAGTAATTAAATGTAATCAGATTACGTTACCGAGTTTGGGTAATCCAAAAGTTACGTTACTGATTATAATTTTGGACAGATAACTAGTAACTAACGGATTACATTTAGAAAGTAACCTACCCAACCCTATTAGTTCAATCAAATGTATTTATAAAGCCCTTTTTACATCAGCTGATGTCCTAAAGTGGTGTACAGAAAGCCAGTCTAAAACCCCAAACAGAAAGCAATGCAGGTGTAGAAGCATCTCCAAACGCTCGTGTGTAAACGGAAAACATACAAACATGTTGTCAATAAAAAAATAATGTCTGCTGCAATGGAGTTAAAACAGTGTCCAGTAAGTGTATTATTTTACATTTGTGAAATGATTTTGATGTGATATGAAAGTAGAGGGATTTATGTTTTAAGAACAATACCGCAATTGTTTCACTGTTAGATGGACTATTTGGCTGTTTTGGTTTCCAGAATCAATTAGTCCTTCAAACAAAACATGTCAGGTCCTTGGACTAAGAAGTAAGGTTACGGGGCTAGACAGCTACCTAGCTAACGGAGCTGTGTGCTTTAGTGATGCTTTCAGGTTATTGACCAAATCACTGTTGTTGCATCTGCAACGGAACCGGAGACTCATCAGCTATTTATAAACGCACGGAGAACGTTAACGGACAGATGTAGCTGGCCAGCTGTGGCAAAACGTGTCAGCAAGATCACATACCTGTTTGACATTTGCTGGTAGCTTGGTCCATGGATAATTCTGCCTAATGTGGAATTCAACATCTGTGTTCATTGCTTGAGTGAATATGGATCCACGATACGACGAACTATAGTCCAAGATAACTATATCTCTCGAAACATCAAAAATCGACAAAAATTAACTTGATAATTCAAAACGTTTCCTATCTGAAGATAACTAATTTTCCTTTTTATTAAATATCCACTTCCTTGTTGTATTTTCGTCACGTTTTTGGGCTACATTCGTCACTTCCGTCCAAGACGTGACCAACGGATGATGATTGGTCGATGAGGGACTGCAGTTGAAGTGTACACTGATAAAAATGAGTATTGCATCAAACTCAATGGAAATGTGTTTGTGTCAATTAAGAAAATCATACGGTTGGCTCCCTTCCAGCAATGTGTACTGACCTTGTAAAGTAAATGTCCATAATTATTCTTATGTCCACATGAAACTGGTTCAACAAGGTCTAATTGAGAAATGTTTAAATCAAACTTATTAGATATAAATAAATAACCTCCAGTTGGTCTGATATGGCAATGCTTTTTGCATTTGACCACATAGATATTCCAACTTTCAGACTGTTTACATTCATGACATAAATCAACTGTCTGAAATGCTGGACTGGCAGTCAACCTTACCACAGGCTTTCAGTGTGAGAAGACGTCGAGCTCAAAGATGAGTACAAGCACCGCAACTCACGTAGGCTGCATCCCAATAACTATCTATAGTGCACTACTTTTGACCAGAACCACCCAGTAGAAACAGTGTTGGGGTACAGCACTTAGTAACCACCCAGTAGAAACAGTGTAGGGTACAGCTCTTGGTAATCACCCAGTAGAAACAGTGTAGGGTACAGCTCTTGGTAACCACCCAGTAGAAACAGTGTGGGGTACAGCTCTTGGTAACCACCCAGTAGAAACAGTGTTGGGGTACAGCTCTTGGTAACCACCCAGTAGAAACAGTGTTGGGGTGCAGCTCTTGGTAATCACCCAGTAGAAACAGTGTAGGGTACAGCTCTTGGTAACCACCCAGTAGAAACAGTGTGGGGTACAGCTCTTGGTAACCACCCAGTAGAAACAGTGTGGGGTACAGCTCTTGGTAACCACCCAGAAGAAACAGTGTTGGGGTACAGCACTTAGTAACCACCCAGTAGAAACAGTGTTGGGGTACAGCTCTTGGTAACCACCCAGTAGAAACAGTGTGGGGTACAGCTCTTGGTAACCACCCAGTAGAAACAGTGTGGGGTACAGCTCTTGGTAACCACCCAGTAGAAGCAGTGTGGGGTACAGCTCTTGGTAACCACCCAGTAGAAGCAGTGTGGGGTACAGCTCTTGGTAACCACCCAGTAGAAGCAGTGTTGGGGTACAGCTCTTGGTAACCACCCAGTAGAAGCAGTGTTGGGGTACGGCTCTGACTACTAGCTGCCGTCTTACTCAAATTTTTATTTAATTGGACCTATATTTAACTAGGCTAGTCAGTTAAGAACAAATTCTTATTTACAGTTAAGCCTACCCCGGCCAAAACCAGATGATGCTGGGCCAATTGTGCGCCACCCTATGGGCTCCCAATCACGGCCGGCTGTGATACAGCCTGGAATTGAACCAGGGTCTACACAGTTCACACGATATGGATGTAAATACCCTCATATTAAAGCTGAAAGTCTATACTAATAGCTCACATTCGTGATTTCAATATGAGGTGGTAGATAGCTAACAAAAATAACTTGGTCAATGTCCAAATATTTATGGACCTGACTGTAAATAGTGGACTACTTTTGACCAGGGCTCATTGTGTAGTAGTAGTAGTAGTGCCATAGGGAATAGGGTGCTATTTGGGATGCAGATAAAAATACAGCTATAGGAAAGGATTCTGATTGTATAGATGAAAATACAGCTATAGGAAAGGATTCTGAGTATATAGATGAAAATACAGCTATAGGAAAGGATTCTGATTATATAGATGAAAATACAGCTATAGGAAAGGATTCTGAGTATATAGATGAGTTCAGAGCTATAGGAAAGGATTCTGATTATATAGATGAAAATACAGCTATAGGAAAGGATTCTGATTATATAGATGAAAATACAGCTATAGGAAAGGATTCTGATTATATAGATGAAAATACAGCTATAGGAAAGGATTCTGATTATATAGATGAAAATACAGCTATAGGAAAGGATTCTGAGTATATACAGTGCCTTGCAAAAGTATTCGGCCCCCTTGAACTTTGCGACCTTTTGCCACATTTCAGGCTTCAAACATAAAGATATAAAACTGTATTTTTTTGTGAAGAATCAACAACAAGTGGGACACAATCATGAAGTGGAACGACATTTATTGGATATTTCAAACTTTTTTAACAAATCAAAAACTGAAACATTGGGCGTGCAAAATTATTCAGCCCCTTTACTTTCAGTGAATCAAACTCTCTCCAGAAGTTCAGTGAGGATCTCTGAATGATCCAATGTTGACCTAAATGACTAATGATGATAAATACAATCCACCTGTATGTAATCAAGTCTCCGTATAAATGCACCTGCACTGTGATAGTCTCAGAGTTCCGTTAAAAGCGCAGAGAGCATCATGAAGAACAAGGAACACACCAGGCAGGTCCGAGATACTGTTGTGAACAAGTTTAAAGCCGGATTTGGATACAAAAAGATTTCCCAAGCTTTAAACATCCCAATGAGCACTGTGCAAGCGATAATATTGAAATGGAAGGAGTATCAGACCACTGCAAATCTACCAAGACCTGGCCGTCCCTCTAAACTTTCAGCTCATACAAGGAGAAGACTGATCAGAGATGCAGCCAAGAGGCCCATGATCACTCTGGATGAACTGCAGAGATCTACAGCTGAGGTGGGAGACTGTCCATAGGACAACAATCAGTCGTACATTGCACAAATCTGGCCTTTATGGAAGAGTGGCAAGAAGAAAGCCATTTCTTAAAGATATCCATAAAAAGTGTCGTTTAAAGTTTGCCACAAGCCACCTGGGAGACACACCAAAAATGTGGAAGAAGGTGCTCTGGTCAGATGAAACCAAAATTGAACTTTTTGGCAACAATGCAAAATGTTATGTTTGGCGTAAAAGCAACACAGCTCATCACCCTGAACACACCATCCCCACTGTCAAACATGGTGGTGGCAGCATCATGGTTTGGGCCTGCTTTTCTTCAGCAGGGACAGGGAAGATGGTTAAAATTGATTGGAAGATGGATGGAGCCAAATACAGGACCATTCTGGAAGAAAACCTGATGGAATCTGCAAAAGACCTGAGACTGGGACGGAGATTTGTCTTCCAACAAGACAATGATCCAAAACATAAAGCAAAATCTACAATGGAATGGTTCAAAAATAAACATATCCAGGTGTTAGAATGGCCAAGTCAAAGTCCAGACCTGAATCCAATCGAGAATCTGTGGAAAGAACTGAAAACTGCTGTTCACAAATGCTCTCCATCCAACCTCACTGAGCTCGAGCTGTTTTGCAAGGAGGAATGGGAAAAAATGTCAGTCTCTCGATGTGCAAAACTGATAGAGACATACCCCAAGCGACTTACAGCTGTAATCGCAGCAAAAGGTGGCGCTACAAAGTATTAACTTAAGGGGGCTGAATAATTTTGCACGCCCAATTTTTCCGTTTTTGATTTGTTAAAAAAGTTTGAAATATCCAATAAATGTCGTTCCACTTCATGATTGTGTCCCACTTGTTGTTGATTCTTCACAAAAAAATACAGTTTTATATCTTTATGTTTGAAGCCTGAAATGTGGCAAAAGGTCGCAAAGTTCAAGGGGGCCGAATACTTTCGCAAGGCACTGTAGATGAGTTCAGAGCTATAGGACAGCCTTCTGATTCTATAGATGAGTTCAGAGCTATAAGACAGCCTTCTGATTCTATAGATGAGTTCAGAGCTATAGGAAAGGATTCTGAGTATATAGATGAGTTCAGAGCTATAGGAAAGGATTCTGATTCTATAGATGAGTTCAGAGCTATAGGAAAGGATTCTGATTATATAGATGAAAATACAGCTATAGGAAAGGATTCTGAGTATATAGATGAGTTCAGAGCTATAGGAAAGGATTCTGATTATATAGATGAAAATACAGCTATAGGAAAGGATTCTGATTATATAGATGAAAATACAGCTATAGGAAAGGATTCTGATTATATAGATGAGTTCAGAGCTATAGGAAAGGATTCTGATTATATAGATGAGTTCAGAGCTATAGGAAAGGATTCTGATTATATAGATGAAAATACAGCTATAGGAAAGGATTCTGAGTATATAGATGAGTTCAGAGCTATAGGACAGCCTTCTGATTCTATAGATGAGTTCAGAGCTATAAGACAGCCTTCTGATTCTATAGATGAGTTCAGAGCTATAGGAAAGGATTCTGATTCTATAGATGAGTTCAGAGCTGTAGGAAAAGGACAGCCTTCTGATTCTATAGATGAGTTCAGAGCTATAGGACAGCCTTCTGATTCTATAGATGAGTTCAGAGCTATAAGACAGCCTTCTGATTCTATAGATGAGTTCAGAGCTATAGGGCAGCCTTCTGATTCTATAGATGAGTTCAGAGCTATAAGACAGCCTTCTGATTCTATAGATGAGTTCAGAGCTATAGGAAAGGATTCTGATTCTATAGATGAGTTCAGAGCTATAGGACAGCCTTCTGATTCTATAGATGAGTTCAGAGCTATAAGACAGCCTTCTGATTCTATAGATGAGTTCAGAGCTATAGGACAGCCTTCTGATTCTATAGATGAGTTCAATTTTCCCAAGTATAGTTGCCTTCTGTATACCACCATTACCTTGTCACAACACAATCAATTTGAAAGTTTCTTCAAGTGCAGTCTCAAAAACCATCAAGTGGTATTATGAAACTGGCTATCATGAGGACCGCCACAGGAAAGGAAGACCCAGAGTTACTTCTGCTGCAGAGGATAAGTTCATTAGAGTTACCAGCCTCAGAAATTGCAGCCCAAATAAATGCTTCACAGAGTTCAAGTAACAGACACATCTCAACATGAACTCTTCAGAGGAGACTGTGTGAATCAGGCCTTCATGGTCAAATTGCTGCAAAGGAACCACTACTAAAGGACACCAATAATAAGAAGAGACTTGTTTGGACCAAGAAACACGAACAATGGACTTTAGACCGGTGGAAATCTGTCCTTTGGTATGGAGTCCACATTTTTTTGTGAGACGCAGAGTAGGTGAACGGATGATCTTTGCATGTGTGGTTCCCACCGTGAAGCATGGAGGAGGTGGTGTGATGGTGCTTTGCTGGTGACACTGTCTGTGTTTTATTTAGAATTCAAGGCACACTTCACCAGCATGGCTACCACAACATTCTGCAGCAACACGCCATCCCATCTGGTTTGTGCTTAGTGGGACTATCATTTGTTTTCAACAGGACAATGACACAGCACACCTCCAGGCTGTGTAAGGGCTATTTGACCAAGAAGGAGAAAGATGGAGTGCTGCATCAGATGACCTGGCCTCCACAATTATTTTTTAAATTTAACTAGGCAAGTCAGTTAAGAACAAATTCTTATTTAACCAACCTAAACCCAATTGAGATGTTCTGGTCTGTCATAATTTCATAGAGACTGTAGATGTAGCTGGTCTGTCATAATATAATAGAGACTGTAGATGTAGCTGGTCTGTCATAATATAATAGAGACAATAGATGTAGCTGGTCTGTCATAAAATAATTGAGACAGTAGATCTAGCTGGTCTGTCATAATATAATAAAGACAGTAGATCTAACTGGTCTGTCATAATATAATAGAGACAGTAGATCTAGACGGTCTGTCATAATATAATAGAGACAGTAGATGTAGCTGGTCTGTCATAAAATATACGAGACAGTAGTTCTAGCTGGTCTGTCAAAATATACTAGAGACAATAGATGTAGCTCGTCTGTGATAATATAAAAGAGGCAGGAGATCTAGCTGGTCAGTCATAATATAATAGAGACAGTAGATCTAGCTGGTCTGTCATAATATAATAGAGATCAGATCTAGCTGGTCTATCATAACATACTATAAGAGGTATATCGAACTGGTCTGTCATAATATAATAGAGACAGTAGATGTAGCTGGTCTGTCATAATATAATAGAGAGGGTAGGTCTAGCTGGTCTGTCATAGTATAATAGAGACAGTAGATCTAGCTGGTCTGTCATAATATAATAGAGACAGTATACACATCTGGTCCGTCATAATATAGTAGAGACAGTAGATCTAGCTGGTCAATCATAATACAATAGAGAGAGTACTTCTAGCTGGTCTGTCATATAATAGAGACAGTATATCTAGCTGGTCTGTCATAATATAATAGAGACATAGAGACAGTAGATCTAGCTGGTCTGTCATAATACAATAGCGACATAGAGACAGTAGATCTAGCTGGTCTGTCATAATATAATAGAGACAGTAGATCTAGCTGGTCTGTCATAATACAATAGAGACAGTAGATCTAGATCTAGGTCTGTTTCTTTTATGTCATAATATAATAGAGACAGTAGATCTAGCTGGTCTGTCATAATACAATAGAGACAGTAGATCTAGCTGGTCTGTCATAATATAATAGAGATAGTAGATCTAGCTGGTCTGTCATAATATAATAGAGACAGTAGTTCTTGCTGGTCTGTCATAACATACTATAGACAGCAGGTCTAGCTGGTCTGTCATAATTTAATAGAGACTGTAGATCTAGCTGGTCTGCCATAATATAATTGAGACAGTAGATCTAGCTGGTCTGTCATAATATTAAAGAGGAAGTAGATCTAGATGGTCTGTCATAATACAATAGAGAGGGTAGGTCTAGCTGGTCTGTCATAATATAATAGAGACAGTAGATCTAGACGGTCTGTCATAATTTAATAGAGAGGGTAGGTCTAGCTGGTCTGTCATAAAATATATGAGACAGTAGTTCTAGCTGGTCTGTCATAATATGAGAGAGACAGTAGATGTAGCTGGTCTGTCATAAAATATACGAGACAGTAGTCCTAGCTGGTCTGTCAAAATAAATAGAGACAATAAATGTAGCTCGTCTGTGATAATATAATAGAGACAGTAGATCTAGCTGGTCTGTCATAATATAATAGAGACAGTAGATCTAGCTGGTCTTTCATAATATAATAGAGACAGTAGTTCTTGCTGGTCTGTCATAACATACTATAAACTGTATATCGAACTGGTCTGTCATAATATAATAGTAACAGTAGATGTAGCTGGTCTGTCATAATATAATAGAGAGGGTAGGTCTAGCTGGTCTGTCATAATATAATAGAGACAGTAGATCTAGCTGGTCTTTCATAATATAATAGAGACAGTAGTTCTTGCTGGTCTGTCATAACATACTATAAACAGTATATCGAACTGGTCTGTCATAATATAATAGTGACAGTAGATGTAGCTGGTCTGTCATAATATAATAGAGACAGTAGATCTAGCTGGTCTTTCATAATATAATAGAGACATAGAGACAGTAGATCTAGCTTGTCTGTCATAATATACTAGAGACAGTAGATCTATCTGGTCTGTCATAATATAATAGAGACAGTAGTTCTTGCTGGTATGTCATAACATACTATAGACAGTAGATCGAACTGGTCTGTCATAATATAATAGAGACAGTAGATGTCTAGCTGGTCTGTCATAATATAATAGAGACAGTAGATCTAGCTATAGTCTAGCTGGTCTGTCATATTATAATAGAGACAGTAGATCTAGCTGGTCTGTCATAATATAATAGAGACAGTAGATCTAAATGGTCTGTCATAATATAATAGAGATAGTAGATCTAGCTGGTCTGTCATAATATAATAGAGACAGTAGTTCTTGCTGGTCTGTCATAACATACTATAGACAGTAGATCGAACTGGTCTGTCATAATATAATAGTAACAGCAGGTCTAGCTGGTCTGTCATAATTTAATAGAGACTGTAGATCTAGCTGGTCTGCCAAAATATAATTGAGACAGTAGATCTAGCTGGTCTGTCATAATATTAAAGAGGAAGTAGATCTAGATGGTCTGTCATAATACAATAGAGAGGGTAGGTCTAGCTGGTCTGTCATAATATAATAGAGACAGTAGATCTTGCTGGTATGTCATAACATACTATAGACAGTAGATCGAACTGGTCTGTCATAATATAATAGAGACAGTAGATGTAGCTGGTCTGTCTTAATATAATAGAGAGGGTATGTCTAGCTGGTCTGTCATATTATAATAGAGAGGGTAGGTCTAGCTGGTCTGTCATAATATAATAGAGACAGTAGATCTAAATGGTCTGTCATAATATAATAGAGACAGTAGATCTAGCTGGTCTGTCATAATATAATAGAGAGGGTAGGTCTAGCTGGTCTGTCATAATATAATAGAGACAGTAGATCTAGCTGGTCTGTCATAATACAATAGCGACATAGAGACAGTAGATCTAGCTGGTCTGTCATAATATAATAGAGACAGTAGATCTAGCTGGTCTGTCATAATACAATAGAGACAGTAGATCTAGCTGGTCTGTCATAATATAATAGAGACAGTAGATCTAGCTGGTCTGTCATAATACAATAGAGACAGTAGATCTAGCTGGTCTGTCATAATATAATAGAGATAGTAGATCTAGCTGGTCTGTCATAATATAATAGAGACAGTAGTTCTTGCTGGTCTGTCATAACATACTATAGACAGCAGGTCTAGCTGGTCTGTCATAATTTAATAGAGACTGTAGATCTAGCTGGTCTGCCAAAATATAATTGAGACAGTAGATCTAGCTGGTCTGTCATAATATTAAAGAGGAAGTAGATCTAGATGGTCTGTCATAATACAATAGAGAGGGTAGGTCTAGCTGGTCTGTCATAATATAATAGAGACAGTAGATCTAGACGGTCTGTCATAATTTAATAGAGAGGGTAGGTCTAGCTGGTCTGTCATAAAATATATGAGACAGTAGTTCTAGCTGGTCTGTCATAATATGAGAGAGACAGTAGATGTAGCTGGTCTGTCATAAAATATACGAGACAGTAGTCCTAGCTGGTCTGTCAAAATAAATAGAGACAATAAACGTAGCTCGTCTGTGATAATATAATAGAGACAGTAGATCTAGCTGGTCTGTCATAATATAATAGAGACAGTAGATCTAGCTGGTCTTTCATAATATAATAGAGACAGTAGTTCTTGCTGGTCTGTCATAACATACTATAAACAGTATATCGAACTGGTCTGTCATAATATAATAGTAACAGTAGATGTAGCTGGTCTGTCATAATATAATAGAGAGGGTAGGTCTAGCTGGTCTGTCATAATATAATAGAGACAGTAGATCTAGCTGGTCTTTCATAATATAATAGAGACAGTAGTTCTTGCTGGTCTGTCATAACATACTATAAACAGTATATCGAACTGGTCTGTCATAATATAATAGTGACAGTAGATGTAGCTGGTCTGTCATAATATAATAGAGACAGTAGATCTAGCTGGTCTTTCATAATATAATAGAGACATAGAGACAGTTAATCAAACTGGTCTGCCATAATATAATAGAGACAGTAAATCAAACTGGTCTGCCATAATATAATAGAGACAGTAGTTCTTGCTGGTCTGTCATAACTTACTATAGACAGTAGATCGAACTGGTCTGTCATAATATAATAGAGACAGTAGATGTAGCTGGTCTGTCTTAATATAATAGAGAGGGTATGTCTAGCTGGTCTGTCATAATATGACAGAGACTTTAGATCTAGCTGGTCTGTCATAATATAATAGAGACAGTAGATGTAGCTGGTCTGTCATATTATAATAGAGACAGTAGATCTAGCTGGTCTGTCATAATACAATAGAGACAGTAGATCTAGCTGGTCTGTCATAATATAATAGAGACAGTAGATCTAGCTGGTCTGTCATAATATAATAGAGACAGTAGATCTAGCTGGTCTGTCATAATATAATAGAGACAGTAGATCTAGCTGGTCTGTCATAATATAATAGAGACAGTAGATCTAGCTGGTCTGTCATAATATAATAGAGACAGTAGATCTAGCTGGTCTGTCATAATACAATAGAGACAGTAGATCTAGCTGGTCTGTCATAATATAATAGAGATAGTAGATCTAGCTGGTCTGTCATAATATAATAGAGACAGTAGTTCTTGCTGGTCTGTCATAACATACTATAGACAGTCAGGTCTAGCTGGTCTGTCATAATATAATAGAGACTGTAGATCTAGCTGGTCTGTCATAATATAATTGAGACAGTAGATCTAGCTGGTCTGTCATAATATTAAAGAGGAAGTAGATCTAGATGGTCTGTCATAATACAATAGAGAGGGTAGGTCTAGCTGGTCTGTCATAATATAATAGAGACAGTAGATCTAGACTGGTCTGTCATAATTTAATAGAGACAGTAGATCTAGCTGGTCTGTCATAAAAATAGAGACAGTAGTTCTAGCTGGTCTGTCATAATATAATAGAGACAGTAGATCTAGCTGGTCTGTCATAAAATATAATAGACAGTAGTCTAGCTGGTCTGTCAAAATAAATAGAGACAATAAATCTAGCTGGTCTGTCATAATATAATAGAGACAGTAGATCTAGCTGGTCTGTCATAATATAATAGAGACAGTAGATCTAGCTGGTCTTTCATAATATAATAGAGACAGTAGTTCTTGCTGGTCTGTCATAACATACTATAAACTGTATAGACAGAAGCTGGTCTGTCATAATATAATAGAGACAGTAGATCTAGCTGGTCTGTCATAATATAATAGAGACAGTAGATCTAGCTGGTCTGTCATAATATAATAGAGACAGTAGATCTAGCTGGTCTGTCATAATATAATAGAGACAGTAGTTCTTGCTGGTCTGTCATAACATACTATAAACAGTAGGTCTAGCGGGTCTTTCATAATATTATAGAGACAGTAGATCTAGCTGGTCTGTCATAATACAATAGAGACAGTAGATCTAGCTGGTCTGTCATAATATAATAGAGACAGTAGATCTAGCTGGTCTGTCATAATATAATAGAGACAGTAGATCTAGCTGGTCTCTCATAATATAATAGAGAAAGTAGTTATTGATGGTATGTCATAACATACTATAGACAGTAGATCGAACTGGTCTGTCATAATATAATAGAGACAGTAGATATAGCTGGTCTGTCATAATATAATAGAGAGGGTATGTCTTGCTGGTCTGTCATAATATGACAGAGACAGTAGATCTAGCTGGTCTGTCATAATATAATAGAGACAGTAGATGTAGCTGGTCTGTCATAATATAATAGAGACAGTAGATCTAGCTGGTCTGTCATAATATAATAGAGACAGTAGATCTAGCTGGTCTGTCATAATATAATAGAGACAGTAGTTCTTGCTGGTCTGTCATAACATACTATAGACAGCAGTAGTCTAGCTGGTCTGTCATAATTTAATAGAGACTGTAGATCTAGCTGGTCTGTCAAAATATAATAGAGACAGTAGATCTAGCTGGTCTGTCATAATATTAAAGAGGAAGTAGATCTAGATGGTCTGTCATAATACAATAGAGAGGGTAGGTCTAGCTGGTCTGTCATAATATAATAGAGACAGTAGATCTTGCTGGTCTGTCATAACATACTATAGACAGTAGATCGAACTGGTCTGTCATAATATAATAGAGACAGTAGATGTAGCTGGTCTGTCATAATATAATAGAGAGGGTATGTCTAGCTGGTCTGTCATATTATAATAGAGAGGGTAGGTCTAGCTGGTCTGTCATAATATAATAGAGACAGTAGATCTAAATGGTCTGTCATAATATAATAGAGACAGTAGATCTAGCTGGTCTGTCATAATATAATAGAGACAGTAGGTCTAGCTGGTCTGTCATAATATAATAGAGACAGTAGATCTAGCTGGTCTGTCATAATACAATAGCGACATAGAGACAGTAGATCTAGCTGGTCTGTCATAATATAATAGAGACAGTAGATCTAGCTGGTCTGTCATAATATAATAGAGACAGTAGATCTAGCTGGTCTGTCATAATATAATAGAGACAGTAGATCTAGCTGGTCTGTCATAATACAATAGAGACAGTAGATCTAGCTGGTCTGTCATAATATAATAGAGATAGTAGATCTAGCTGGTCTGTCATAATATAATAGAGACAGTAGTTCTTGCTGGTCTGTCATAACATACTATAGACAGCAGGTCTAGCTGGTCTGTCATAATTTAATAGAGACTGTAGATCTAGCTGGTCTGCCAAAATATAATTGAGACAGTAGATCTAGCTGGTCTGTCATAATATTAAAGAGGAAGTAGATCTAGATGGTCTGTCATAATACAATAGAGAGGGTAGGTCTAGCTGGTCTGTCATAATATAATAGAGACAGTAGATCTAGACTGGTCTGTCATAATTTAATAGAGAGGGTAGGTCTAGCTGGTCTGTCATAAAATATATGAGACAGTAGTTCTAGCTGGTCTGTCATAATATGAGAGAGACAGTAGATGTAGCTGGTCTGTCATAAAATATACGAGACAGTAGTCCTAGCTGGTCTGTCAAAATAAATAGAGACAATAAACGTAGCTCGTCTGTGATAATATAATAGAGACAGTAGATCTAGCTGGTCTGTCATAATATAATAGAGACAGTAGATCTAGCTGGTCTTTCATAATATAATAGAGACAGTAGTTCTTGCTGGTCTGTCATAACATACTATAAACAGTATATCGAACTGGTCTGTCATAATATAATAGTAACAGTAGATGTAGCTGGTCTGTCATAATATAATAGAGAGGGTAGGTCTAGCTGGTCTGTCATAATATAATAGAGACAGTAGATCTAGCTGGTCTTTCATAATATAATAGAGACAGTAGTTCTTGCTGGTCTGTCATAACATACTATAAACAGTATATCGAACTGGTCTGTCATAATATAATAGTGACAGTAGATGTAGCTGGTCTGTCATAATATAATAGAGACAGTAGATCTAGCTGGTCTGTCATAATATAATAGAGACATAGAGACAGTAGATCTAGCTGGTCTGTCATAATATAATAGAGACAGTAGATCTAGCTGGTCTGTCATAATATAATAGAGACAGTAGTTCTAGCTGGTCTGTCATAACATACTATAGACAGTAGATCTAGCTGGTCTGTCATAATATAATAGAGACAGTAGATCTAGCTGGTCTGTCATAATATAATAGAGAGGGTATGTCTAGCTGGTCTGTCATATTATAATAGAGAGGGTAGGTCTAGCTGGTCTGTCATAATATAATAGAGACAGTAGATCTAAATGGTCTGTCATAATATAATAGAGACAGTAGATCTAGCTGGTCTGTCATAATATAATAGAGAGGGTAGGTCTAGCTGGTCTGTCATAATATAATAGAGACAGTAGATCTAGCTGGTCTGTCATAATATAATAGAGATAGAGACAGTAGAGATCTAGCTGGTCTGTCATAATATAATAGAGACAGTAGATCTAGCTGGTCTGTCATAATATAATAGAGACAGTAGATCTAGCTGGTCTGTCATAATATAATAGAGACAGTAGATCTAGCTGGTCTGTCATAATATAATAGAGACAGTAGATCTAGCTGGTCTGTCATAATATAATAGAGACAGTAGATCTAGCTGGTCTGTCATCTAGCTGGTCTGTCATAATATTAATAGAGACAGTAGATCTAGCTGGTCTGTCATAATATAATAGAGACAGTAGATCTAGCTGGTCTGTCATAATATAATAGAGACAGTAGATCTAGCTGGTCTGTCATAATATAATAGAGACAGTAGATCTAGCTGGTCTGTCATAAAATATATGAGACAGTAGTTCTAGCTGGTCTGTCATAATATAATAGAGACAGTAGATGTAGCTGGTCTGTCATAAAATATACGAGACAGTAGTCCTAGCTGGTCTGTCACAATATAATAGAGACAATAGATCTAGCTGGTCTGTCATAATATAATAGAGTCAGTAGATCTAGCTGGTCTGTCATAATACAATAGAGAGAGCAGATCTAGCTGGTCTTTCATAATATTATAGAGACAGTAGTTCTTGCTGGTCTGTCATAACATACTATAAACAGTATATCGAACTGGTCTGTCATAATATAATAGTGACAGTAGATGTAGCTGGTCTGTCATAATATAATAGAGACAGTAGATCTAGCTGGTCTGTCATAATATAATAGAGACAGTAGATCTAGCTGGTCTTTCATAATATAATAGAGACAGTAGTTCTTGCTGGTCTGTCATAACATACTATAAACAGTAGATCTAACTGGTCTGTCATAATATAATAGTGACAGTAGATGTAGCTGGTCTGTCATAATATAATAGAGACAGTAGATCTAGCTGGTCTTTCATAATATAATAGAGACATAGAGACAGTAGATCTAGCTGGTCTGTCATAATATACTAGAGACAGTAGATCTATCTGGTCTGTCATAATATAATAGAGACAGTAGTTCTTGCTGGTATGTCATAACATACTATAGACAGTAGATCTAACTGGTCTGTCATAATATAATAGAGACAGTAGATGTAGCTGGTCTGTCTTAATATAATAGAGAGGGTATGTCTAGCTGGTCTGTCATATTATAATAGAGAGGGTAGGTCTAGCTGGTCTGTCATAATATAATAGAGACAGTAGATCTAGCTGGTCTGTCATAATATAATAGAGACAGTAGATCTAGCTGGTCTGTCATAATATAATAGAGACAGTAGATCTAGCTGGTCTGTCATAATATAATAGAGACAGTAGATCTAGCTGGTCTGTCATAATATAATAGAGACAGTAGATCTAGCTGGTCTGTCATAATATAATAGAGACAGTAGATCTAGCTGGTCTGTCATAATATAATAGAGACAGTAGATCTAGCTGGTCTGTCATAATATAATAGAGACAGTAGATCTAGCTGGTCTGTCATAATATAATAGAGACAGTAGATCTAGCTGGTCTGTCATAATATAATAGAGACAGTAGATCTAGCTGGTCTGTCATAATATAATAGAGACAGTAGATCTAGCTGGTCTCTCATAATACAATAGAGACAGTAGATCTAGCTGGTCTGTCATAATATAATAGAGACATAGAGACAGTAGATCTAGCTGGTCTGTCATAATATAATAGAGACAGTAGATCTAGCTGGTCTGTCATAATATAATAGAGACAGTAGATCTAGCTGGTCTGTCATAATATAATAGAGACAGTAGATCTAGCTGGTCTGTCATATTATAATTGAGGCAGCAGATCTAGCTGGTCTGTCATAATATAATAGAGACAGTATGTCTTGCTGGTCTGTCAAAATATACTAGAGACAATAGATCTAGCTGGTCTGTCATAATATAATAGAGACAGTAGATCCAAATGGTCTGTCATATTAAAATTGAGGCAGTCGATCTAGCTGGTCTGTCATAATATAATAGAGCCAGGAGATCTAGCTGGTCTGTCATAATATAATAGAGACAGTAGTTCTTGCTGGTCTGTCATAACATACTATAGACAGTAGGTCTAGCTGGTCTGTCATAATTTAATAGAGACTGTAGATCTAGCTGGTCTGTCAAAATATAATAGAGACAGTAGATCTAGCTGGTCTGTCATAATATTAAAGAGGAAGTAGATCTAGATGGTCTGTCATAATACAATAGAGACAGGGTAGGTCTAGCTGGTCTGTCATAATATAATAGAGACAGTAGATCTTGCTGGTATGTCATAACATACTATAGACAGTAGATCTAACTGGTCTGTCATAATATAATAGAGACAGTAGATGTAGCTGGTCTGTCTTAATATAATAGAGACAGTAGTCTAGCTGGTCTGTCATAATATAATAGAGACAGTAGATCTAGCTGGTCTGTCATAATATAATAGAGACAGTAGATCTAGCTGGTCTGTCATATTATAATAGAGACAGTAGATCTAGCTGGTCTGTCATAATATAATAGAGAGGGTAGGTCTAGCTGGTCTGTCATAATATAATAGAGACAGTAGATCTAGCTGGTCTGTCATAATACAATAGCGACATAGAGACAGTAGATCTAGCTGGTCTGTCATAATATAATAGAGACAGTAGATCTAGCTGGTCTGTCATAATATAATAGAGACAGTAGATCTAGCTGGTCTGTCATAATATAATAGAGACAGTAGATCTAGCTGGTCTGTCATAATATAATAGAGACAGTAGATCTAGCTGGTCTGTCATAATATAATAGAGATAGTAGATCTAGCTGGTCTGTCATAATATAATAGAGACAGTAGTTCTTGCTGGTCTGTCATAACATACTATAGACAGCAGGTCTAGCTGGTCTGTCATAATTTAATAGAGACTGTAGATCTAGCTGGTCTGTCAAAATATAATAGAGACAGTAGATCTAGCTGGTCTGTCATAATATTAAAGAGGAAGTAGATCTAGATGGTCTGTCATAATACAATAGAGACAGTAGATCTAGCTGGTCTGTCATAATATAATAGAGACAGTAGATCTAGACTGGTCTGTCATAATATAATAGAGAGGGTAGATCTAGCTGGTCTGTCATAAAATATAATGAGACAGTAGTTCTAGCTGGTCTTTCATAATATTATAGAGACAGTAGATCTAGCTGGTCTGTCACAATATAATAGAGACAATAGATCTAGCTGGTCTGTCATAATATACTAGAGACAGTAGATGTAGCTGGTCTGTCATAATATAATAGAGACAGTTAATCAAACTGGTCTGCCATAATATAATAGAGACAGTAAATCAAACTGGTCTGCCATAATATAATAGAGACAGTAGTTCTTGCTGGTCTGTCATAACTTACTATAGACAGTAGATCGAACTGGTCTGTCATAATATAATAGAGACAGTAGATGTAGCTGGTCTGTCTTAATATAATAGAGAGGGTATGTCTAGCTGGTCTGTCATAATATAATAGAGACAGTAGATCTAGCTGGTCTGTCATAATATAATAGAGACAGTAGATCTAGCTGGTCTGTCATAATATAATAGAGACAGTAGATCTAGCTGGTCTGTCATAATATAATAGAGACAGTAGATCTAGCTTGTATGTCATAATATAATAGAGACAGTAGATCTAGCTGGTCTGTCATAATATAATAGAGACAGTAGATCTAGCTGGTCTGTCATAATATAATAGAGACAGTAGATCTAGCTGGTCTGTCATAATATAATAGAGACAGTAGATCTAGCTGGTCTGTCATAATATAATAGAGACAGCAGATCTCGCTGGTCTATAATACAATAGAGACAGTAGATCTAGCTGGTAAGTCATAATATAATAGAGACAGTAGATCTAGCTGGTCTGTCATAATATAATAGAGACAGTAGGTCTAGCTGGTCTGTCATAATATAATAGAGACAGTAGATCTAGCTGGTCTGTCATAATATAATAGAGACAGTAGATCTAGCTGGTCTGTCATAATATAATAGAGACAGTAGATCTAGCTGGTCTGTCATAATATAATAGAGACAGTAGATCTAGCTGGTCTGTCATAATATAATAGAGACAGTAGATCTAGCTGGTCTGTCATAATATAATAGAGACAGTAGATCTAGCTGGTCTGTCATAATTATAATAGAGACAGTAGATCTAGCTGGTCTGTCATAATATAATAGAGACAGTAGATCTAGCTGGTCTGTCATAATACAATAGAGACAGTAGATCTAGCTGGTCTGTCATAATATAATAGAGACAGTAGATCTAGCTGGTCTGTCATAATATAATAGAGACAGTAGATCTAGCTGGTCTGTCATAATATAATAGAGATAGTAGATCTAGCTGGTCTGTCATAATATAATAGAGACAGTAGTTCTTGCTGGTCTGTCATAACATACTATAGACAGCAGATCTAGCTGGTCTGTCATAATATAATAGAGACAGTAGATCTAGCTGGTCTGTCAAAATATAATTGAGACAGTAGATCTAGCTGGTCTGTCATAATATTAAAGAGGAAGTAGATCTAGATGGTCTGTCATAATATAATAGAGACAGTAGATCTAGCTGGTCTGTCATAATATAATAGAGACAGTAGATCTTGCTGGTCTGTCATAACATACTATAGACAGTAGATCTAACTGGTCTGTCATAATATAATAGAGACAGTAGATGTAGCTGGTCTGTCTTAATATAATAGAGAGGGTATGTCTAGCTGGTCTGTCATATTATAATAGAGAGGGTAGGTCTAGCTGGTCTGTCATAATATAATAGAGACAGTAGATCTAAATGGTCTGTCATAATATAATAGAGACAGTAGATCTAGCTGGTCTGTCATAATATAATAGAGAGGGTAGGTCTAGCTGGTCTGTCATAATATAATAGAGACAGTAGATCTAGCTGGTCTGTCATAATACAATAGCGACATAGAGACAGTAGATCTAGCTGGTCTGTCATAATATAATAGAGACAGTAGATCTAGCTGGTCTGTCATAATACAATAGAGACAGTAGATCTAGCTGGTCTGTCATAATATAATAGAGACAGTAGATCTAGCTGGTCTGTCATAATACAATAGAGACAGTAGATCTAGCTGGTCTGTCATAATATAATAGAGATAGTAGATCTAGCTGGTCTGTCATAATATAATAGAGACAGTAGTTCTTGCTGGTCTGTCATAACATACTATAGACAGCAGGTCTAGCTGGTCTGTCATAATTTAATAGAGACTGTAGATCAAGCTGGTCTGCCAAAATATAATTGAGACAGTAGATCTAGCTGGTCTGTCATAATATTAAAGAGGAAGTAGATCTAGATGGTCTGTCATAATACAATAGAGAGGGTAGGTCTAGCTGGTCTGTCATAATATAATAGAGACAGTAGATCTTGCTGGTATGTCATAACATACTATAGACAGTAGATCGAACTGGTCTGTCATAATATAATAGAGACAGTAGATGTAGCTGGTCTGTCTTAATATAATAGAGAGGGTATGTCTAGCTGGTCTGTCATATTATAATAGAGAGGGTAGGTCTAGCTGGTCTGTCATAATATAATAGAGACAGTAGATCTAAATGGTCTGTCATAATATAATAGAGACAGTAGATCTAGCTGGTCTGTCATAATATAATAGAGACAGTAGATCTAGCTGGTCTGTCATAATATAATAGAGACAGTAGATCTAGCTGGTCTGTCATAATACAATAGCGACATAGAGACAGTAGATCTAGCTGGTCTGTCATAATATAATAGAGACAGTAGATCTAGCTGGTCTGTCATAATATAATAGAGACAGTAGATCTAGCTGGTCTGTCATAATATAATAGAGACAGTAGATCTAGCTGGTCTGTCATAATACAATAGAGACAGTAGATCTAGCTGGTCTGTCATAATATAATAGAGATAGTAGATCTAGCTGGTCTGTCATAATATAATAGAGACAGTAGTTCTTGCTGGTCTGTCATAACATACTATAGACAGCAGGTCTAGCTGGTCTGTCATAATTTAATAGAGACTGTAGATCTAGCTGGTCTGTCAAAATATAATAGAGACAGTAGATCTAGCTGGTCTGTCATAATATTAAAGAGAAGTAGATCTAGATGGTCTGTCATAATACAATAGAGAGGGTAGGTCTAGCTGGTCTGTCATAATATAATAGAGACAGTAGATCTAGACTGGTCTGTCATAATTTAATAGAGAGGGTAGGTCTAGCTGGTCTGTCATAAAATATATGAGACAGTAGTTCTAGCTGGTCTGTCATAATATAATAGAGACAGTAGATGTAGCTGGTCTGTCATAAAATATACGAGACAGTAGTCTAGCTGGTCTGTCAAAATAAATAGAGACAATAAACGTAGCTCGTCTGTGATAATATAATAGAGACAGTAGATCTAGCTGGTCTGTCATAATATAATAGAGACAGTAGATCTAGCTGGTCTTTCATAATATAATAGAGACAGTAGTTCTTGCTGGTCTGTCATAACATACTATAAACAGTATATCTAGCTGGTCTGTCATAATATAATAGTAACAGTAGATGTAGCTGGTCTGTCATAATATAATAGAGAGGGTAGGTCTAGCTGGTCTGTCATAATACAATAGAGACAGTAGATCTAGCTGGTCTGTCATATTATAATAGAGAGGGTAGGTCTAGCTGGTCTGTCATAATATAATAGAGACAGTATATCTAGCTGGTCTGTCATAATATAATAGACAGTAGATCCAGCTGGTCTGTCATAATATAATAGAGACAGTAGATCTAGCTGGTCTGTCATAATATAATAGACACAGTAGATCTAGCTGGTCTGTCATAATATAATAGAGACAGTAGATTTAGCTGGTCTGTCATAATATAATAGAGACAGTAGATCTAGCTGGTCTGTCATAATATAATAGAGACAGTAGATCTAGCTGGTCTGTCATAATATAATAGAGACATAGAGACAGTAGATCTAGCTGGTCTGTCATAATATAATAGAGACAGTAGATCTAGCTGGTCTGTCATAATATAATAGAGACAGTAGATCTAGCTGGTCTTTCATAATATAATAGAGACAGTAGTTCTTGCTGGTCTGTCATAACATACTATAAACTGTATATCTAGCTGGTCTGTCATAATATAATAGAACAGTAGATGTAGCTGGTCTGTCATAATATAATAGAGACAGTAGATCTAGCTGGTCTGTCATAATATAATAGAGACAGTAGATCTAGCTGGTCTGTCATAATATAATAGAGACAGTAGTTCTAGCTGGTCTGTCATAACATACTATAAACAGTAGATCTAACTGGTCTGTCATAATATAATAGAGACTGTAGATGTAGCTGGTCTGTCATAATATAATAGAGACAATAGATGTAGCTGGTCTGTCATAAAATAATTGAGACAGTAGATCTAGCTGGTCTGTCATAATATAATTGAGGCAGTAGATCTAGCTGGTCTGTCATAATATTAAAGAGGAAGTAGATCTAGATGGTCTGTCATAATACAATAGAGATAGTAGATCTAACTGGTCTGTCATAATATAATAAAGACAGTAGATCTAACTGGTCTGTCATAATATAATAGAGAGAGTAGATCTAGACGGTCTGTCATAATATAATAGAGACAGTAGATCTAGCTGGTCTGTCATAATATAATAGAGACAGTAGATCTAGCTGGTCTGTCATAAAATAATAGAGACAGTAGATCCTAGCTGGTCTGTCATAAATAAATAGAGACAATAAATGTAGCTGGTCTGTCATAATATAATAGAGACAGTAGATCTAGCTGGTCTGTCATAATATAATAGAGACAGTAGATCTAGCTGGTCTTTCATAATATAATAGAGACAGTAGTTCTTGCTGGTCTGTCATAACATACTATAAACTGTAGATCGAACTGGTCTGTCATAATATAATAGAGACAGTAGATCTAGCTGGTCTGTCATAATATAATAGAGAGGGTAGGTCTAGCTGGTCTGTCATAATATAATAGAGACAGTAGATCTAGCTGGTCTGTCATAATATAATAGAGACAGTAGTTCTTGCTGGTCTGTCATAATATAATAAACAGTAGATCTAACTGGTCTGTCATAATATAATAGAGACAGTAGATCTAGCTGGTCTGTCATAATATAATAGAGACAGTAGATCTAGCTGGTCTGTCATAATATAATAGAGACAGTAGTTCTTGCTGGTCTGTCATAACATACTATAGACAGCAGGTCTAGCTGGTCTGTCATAATTATAATAGAGACTGTAGATCTAGCTGGTCTGTCATAAAATATAATAGAGACAGTAGATCTAGCTGGTCTGTCATAATATTAAAGAGGAAGTAGATCTAGATGGTCTGTCATAATACAATAGAGAGGGTAGATCTAGCTGGTCTGTCATAATATAATAGAGACAGTAGATCTAGACGGTCTGTCATAATTTAATAGAGACATTAGATCTAGCTGGTCTGTCATAAAATATATGAGACAGTAGTTCTAGCTGGTCTGTCATAATATGAGAGAGACAGTAGATCTAGCTGGTCTGTCATAAAATATACGAGACAGTAGATCTAGCTGGTCTGTCAAAATAAATAGAGACAGTAGATCTAGCTGGTCTGTCATAATATAATAGAGACAGTAGATCTAGCTGGTCTGTCATAATATAATAGAGACAGTAGATCTAGCTGGTCTTTCATAATATAATAGAGACAGTAGTTCTTGCTGGTCTGTCATAACATACTATAAACAGTAGATCTGGCTGGTCTGTCATAATATAATAGTAACAGTAGATGTAGCTGGTCTGTCATCATATGACAGAGACTTTAGATCTAGCTGGTCTGTCATAATATAATAGAGACAGTAGATGTAGCTGGTCTGTCATATTATAATAGAGAGGGTAGGTCTAGCTGGTCTGTCATAATACAATAGAGACAGTAGATCTAGCTGGTCTGTCATAATATAATAGAGAGGGTAGGTCTAGCTGGTCTGTCATAATATAATAGAGACAGTAGATCTAGCTGGTCTGTCATAATATAATAGAGACAGTAGATCTAGCTGGTCTGTCATAATATAATAGACACAGTAGATCTAGCTGGTCTGTCATAATATAATAGAGACAGTAGATCTAGCTGGTCTGTCATAATATAAAAGAGACAGATCTAGCTGGTCTGTCATAATATAATAGAGACATAGAGACAGTAGATCTAGCTGGTCTGTCATAATATAATAGAGACAGTAGATCTAGCTGGTCTGTCATAATATAATAGAGACAGTAGATCTAGCTGGTCTTTCATAATATAATAGAGACAGTAGTTCTTGCTGGTCTGTCATAACATACTATAAACTGTATATCGAACTGGTCTGTCATAATGTAATAGTAACAGTAGATGTAGCTGGTCTGTCATAATATAATAGAGAGGGTAGGTCTAGCTGGTCTGTCATAATATAATAGAGACAGTAGATCTAGCTGGTCTTTCATAATATAATAGAGACAGTAGTTCTTGCTGGTCTGTCATAACATACTATAAACAGTATATCGAACTGGTCTGTCATAATATAATAGTGACAGTAGATGTAGCTGGTCTGTCATAATATAATAGAGACAGTAGATCTAGCTGGTCTGTCATAATATAATAGAGACAGTAGATCTAGCTGGTCTGTCATAATATAATAGAGACAGTAGATCTAGCTGGTCTGTCATAATATTAAAGAGGAAGTAGATCTAGATGGTCTGTCATAATACAATAGAGAGGGTAGGTCTAGCTGGTCTGTCATAATATAATAGAGACAGTAGATCTAGACGGTCTGTCATAATTTAATAGAGAGGGTAGGTCTAGCTGGTCTGTCATAAAATATATGAGACAGTAGTTCTAGCTGGTCTGTCATAATATGAGAGAGACAGTAGATGTAGCTGGTCTGTCATAAAATATACGAGACAGTAGTCCTAGCTGGTCTGTCAAAATAAATAGAGACAATAAATGTAGCTCGTCTGTGATAATATAATAGAGACAGTAGATCTAGCTGGTCTGTCATAATATAATAGAGACAGTAGATCTAGCTGGTCTTTCATAATATAATAGAGACAGTAGTTCTTGCTGGTCTGTCATAACATACTATAAACTGTATATCGAACTGGTCTGTCATAATATAATAGTAACAGTAGATGTAGCTGGTCTGTCATAATATAATAGAGAGGGTAGGTCTAGCTGGTCTGTCATAATATAATAGAGACAGTAGATCTAGCTGGTCTTTCATAATATAATAGAGACAGTAGTTCTTGCTGGTCTGTCATAACATACTATAAACAGTATATCGAACTGGTCTGTCATAATATAATAGTGACAGTAGATGTAGCTGGTCTGTCATAATATAATAGAGACAGTAGATCTAGCTGGTCTTTCATAATATAATAGAGACATAGAGACAGTAGATCTAGCTTGTCTGTCATAATATACTAGAGACAGTAGATCTATCTGGTCTGTCATAATATAATAGAGACAGTAGTTCTTGCTGGTATGTCATAACATACTATAGACAGTAGATCGAACTGGTCTGTCATAATATAATAGAGACAGTAGATGTAGCTGGTCTGTCTTAATATAATAGAGAGGGTATGTCTAGCTGGTCTGTCATATTATAATAGAGAGGGTAGGTCTAGCTGGTCTGTCATAATATAATAGAGACAGTAGATCTAAATGGTCTGTCATAATATAATAGAGACAGTAGATCTAGCTGGTCTGTCATAATATAATAGAGACAGTAGATCTAGCTGGTCTGTCATAATATAATAGAGACAGTAGTTCTTGCTGGTCTGTCATAACATACTATAGACAGCAGGTCTAGCTGGTCTGTCATAATTTAATAGAGACTGTAGATCTAGCTGGTCTGCCAAAATATAATTGAGACAGTAGATCTAGCTGGTCTGTCATAATATTAAAGAGGAAGTAGATCTAGATGGTCTGTCATAATACAATAGAGAGGGTAGGTCTAGCTGGTCTGTCATAATATAATAGAGACAGTAGATCTTGCTGGTATGTCATAACATACTATAGACAGTAGATCGAACTGGTCTGTCATAATATAATAGAGACAGTAGATGTAGCTGGTCTGTCTTAATATAATAGAGAGGGTATGTCTAGCTGGTCTGTCATATTATAATAGAGAGGGTAGGTCTAGCTGGTCTGTCATAATATAATAGAGACAGTAGATCTAAATGGTCTGTCATAATATAATAGAGACAGTAGATCTAGCTGGTCTGTCATAATATAATAGAGAGGGTAGGTCTAGCTGGTCTGTCATAATATAATAGAGACAGTAGATCTAGCTGGTCTGTCATAATACAATAGCGACATAGAGACAGTAGATCTAGCTGGTCTGTCATAATATAATAGAGACAGTAGATCTAGCTGGTCTGTCATAATACAATAGAGACAGTAGATCTAGCTGGTCTGTCATAATATAATAGAGACAGTAGATCTAGCTGGTCTGTCATAATACAATAGAGACAGTAGATCTAGCTGGTCTGTCATAATATAATAGAGATAGTAGATCTAGCTGGTCTGTCATAATATAATAGAGACAGTAGTTCTTGCTGGTCTGTCATAACATACTATAGACAGCAGGTCTAGCTGGTCTGTCATAATTTAATAGAGACTGTAGATCTAGCTGGTCTGCCAAAATATAATTGAGACAGTAGATCTAGCTGGTCTGTCATAATATTAAAGAGGAAGTAGATCTAGATGGTCTGTCATAATACAATAGAGAGGGTAGGTCTAGCTGGTCTGTCATAATATAATAGAGACAGTAGATCTAGACGGTCTGTCATAATTTAATAGAGAGGGTAGGTCTAGCTGGTCTGTCATAAAATATATGAGACAGTAGTTCTAGCTGGTCTGTCATAATATGAGAGAGACAGTAGATGTAGCTGGTCTGTCATAAAATATACGAGACAGTAGTCCTAGCTGGTCTGTCAAAATAAATAGAGACAATAAACGTAGCTCGTCTGTGATAATATAATAGAGACAGTAGATCTAGCTGGTCTGTCATAATATAATAGAGACAGTAGATCTAGCTGGTCTTTCATAATATAATAGAGACAGTAGTTCTTGCTGGTCTGTCATAACATACTATAAACAGTATATCGAACTGGTCTGTCATAATATAATAGTAACAGTAGATGTAGCTGGTCTGTCATCATATAATAGAGAGGGTAGGTCTAGCTGGTCTGTCATAATACAATAGAGACAGTAGATCTAGCTGGTCTGTCATATTATAATAGAGAGGGTAGGTCTAGCTGGTCTGTCATAATACAATAGAGACAGTAGATCTAGCTGGTCTGTCATAATATAATAGAGAGGGTAGGTCTAGCTGGTCTGTCATAATATAATAGAGACAGTAGATCTAGCTGGTCTGTCATAATATAATAGACACAGTAGATCTAGCTGGTCTGTCATAATATAATAGAGACAGTAGATCTAGCTGGTCTGTCATAATATACTAGAGACAGTAGATCTAGCTGGTCTGTCATAATATAATTGAGACAGTAGATCTAGCTGGTCTGTCATAATATAATAGAGACATAGAGACAGTAGATCTAGCTGGTCTGTCATAATATAATAGAGACAGTAGATCTAGCTGGTCTGTCATAATATAATAGAGACAGTAGATCTAGCTGGTCTTTCATAATATAATAGAGACAGTAGTTCTTGCTGGTCTGTCATAACATACTATAAACTGTATATCGAACTGGTCTGTCATAATATAATAGTAACAGTAGATGTAGCTGGTCTGTCATAATATAATAGAGAGGGTAGGTCTAGCTGGTCTGTCATAATATAATAGAGACAGTAGATCTAGCTGGTCTTTCATAATATAATAGAGACAGTAGTTCTTGCTGGTCTGTCATAACATACTATAAACAGTATATCGAACTGGTCTGTCATAATATAATAGTGACAGTAGATGTAGCTGGTCTGTCATAATATAATAGAGACAGTAGATCTAGCTGGTCTGTCATAATACAATAGAGACAGTAGATCTAGCTGGTCTGTCATAATATAATAGAGACAGTAGATCTAGCTGGTCTGTCATAATACAATAGAGACAGTAGATCTAGCTGGTCTGTCATAATACAATAGAGACTGTAGATCTAGCTGGTCTGTCATAATATAATAGAGATAGTAGATCTAGCTGGTCTGTCATAATATAATAGAGACAGTAGTTCTTGCTGGTCTGTCATAACATACTATAGACAGCAGGTCTAGCTGGTCTGTCATAATTTAATAGAGACTGTAGATCTAGCTGGTCTGCCAAAATATAATTGAGACAGTAGATCTAGCTGGTCTGTCATAATATTAAAGAGGAAGTAGATCTAGATGGTCTGTCATAATACAATAGAGAGGGTAGGTCTAGCTGGTCTGTCATAATATAATAGAGACAGTAGATCTAGACGGTCTGTCATAATATAATAGAGACAGTAGATCTAGCTGGTCTGTCATAATATAATAGAGAGGGTAGGTCTAGCTGGTCTGTCATAATATAATAGAGACAGTAGATCTAGCTGGTCTGTCATAATACAATAGAGACAGTAGATCTAGCTGGTCTGTCATAATATAATAGAGACAGTAGATCTAGCTGGTCTGTCATAATACAATAGAGACAGTAGATCTAGCTGGTCTGTCATAATATAATAGAGATAGTAGATCTAGCTGGTCTGTCATAATATAATAGAGACAGTAGTTCTTGCTGGTCTGTCATAACATACTATAGACAGTAGATCGAACTGGTCTGTCATAATATAATAGTAACAGCAGGTCTAGCTGGTCTGTCATAATTTAATAGAGACTGTAGATCTAGCTGGTCTGCCAAAATATAATTGAGACAGTAGATCTAGCTGGTCTGTCATAACATACTATAGACAGCAGGTCTAGCTGGTCTGTCATAATTTAATAGAGACTGTAGATCTAGCTGGTCTGCCAAAATATAATTGAGACAGTAGATCTAGCTGGTCTGTCATAATATTAAAGAGGAAGTAGATCTAGATGGTCTGTCATAATACAATAGAGAGGGTAGGTCTAGCTGGTCTGTCATAATATAATAGAGACAGTAGATCTAGACGGTCTGTCATAATTTAATAGAGAGGGTAGGTCTAGCTGGTCTGTCATAAAATATATATGAGACAGTAGTTCTAGCTGGTCTGTCATAATATGAGAGAGACAGTAGATGTAGCTGGTCTGTCATAAAATATACGAGACAGTAGTCCTAGCTGGTCTGTCAAAATAAATAGAGACAATAAACGTAGCTCGTCTGTGATAATATAATAGAGACAGTAGATCTAGCTGGTCTGTCATAATATAATAGAGACAGTAGATCTAGCTGGTCTTTCATAATATAATAGAGACAGTAGTTATTGCTGGTCTGTCATAACATACTATAAACAGTATATCGAACTGGTCTGTCATAATATAATAGTAACAGTAGATGTAGCTGGTCTGTCATAATATAATAGAGAGGGTAGGTCTAGCTGGTCTGTCATAATATAATAGAGACAGTAGATCTAGCTGGTCTTTCATAATATAATATAATAGAGACAGTAGTTCTTGCTGGTCTGTCATAACATACTATAAACAGTATATCGAACTGGTCTGTCATAATATAATAGTGACAGTAGATGTAGCTGGTCTGTCATAATATAATAGAGACAGTAGATCTAGCTGGTCTTTCATAATATAATAGAGACATAGAGACAGTAGATCTAGCTTGTCTGTCATAATATACTAGAGCCAGTAGATCTATCTGGTCTGTCATAATATAATAGAGACAGTAGTTCTTGCTGGTATGTCATAACATACTATAGACAGTAGATCGAACTGGTCTGTCATAATATAATAGAGACAGTAGATGTAGCTGGTCTGTCTTAATATAATAGAGAGGGTATGTCTAGCTGGTCTGTCATATTATAATAGAGAGGGTAGGTCTAGCTGGTCTGTCATAATATAATAGAGACAGTAGATCTAAATGGTCTGTCATAATATAATAGAGATATAGAGACAGTAGATCTAGCTGGTCTGTCATAATATAATAGAGACAGTAGATCTAGCTGGTCTGTCATAATATAATAGAGACAGTAGATCTAGCTGGTCTGTCATAATATAATAGAGACAGTAGATCTAGCTGGTCTGTCATAATATAATAGAGATATAGAGACAGTAGATCTAGCTGGTCTGTCATAATATAATAGACACATAGACACAGTAGATCTAGCTGGTCTGTCATAATATAATAGAGACAGTAGATATAGCTGGTCTGTCATAATATAATAGAGAGGGTATGTCTTGCTGGTCTGTCATAATATGACAGAGACAGTAGATCTAGCTGGTCTGTCATAATATAATAGAGACAGTAGATGTAGCTGGTCTGTCATAATATAATAGAGAGGGTAGGTCTAGCTGGTCTGTCATAATATAATAGAGACAGTAGATCTAGCTGGTCTGTCATAATATAATAGAGACAGTAGATCTAGCTGGTCTGTCATAATACAATAGAGAGAGCAGATCTAGCTGGTCTGTCATAATATTATAGAGACAGTAGATCTAGCTGGTCTGTCACAATATAATAGAGACAATAGATCTAGCTGGTCTGTCATAATATACTAGAGACAGTAGATGTAGCTGGTCTGTCATAATATAATAGAGACAGTTGATCAAACTGGTCTGCCATAATATAATAGAGACAGTAGATCTAGCTGGTCTGTCATAATATAATAGAGACAGTAGATCTAAATGGTCTGTCATAATATAATAGAGACAGTAGATCTAGCTGGTCTGTCATAATATAATAGAGAGGGTAGGTCTAGCTGGTCTGTCATAATATAATAGAGACAGTAGATCTAGCTGGTCTGTCATAATATAATAGAGATATAGAGACAGTAGATCTAGCTGGTCTGTCATAATATAATAGAGACAGTAGATGTAGCTGGTCTGTCATATTATAATAGAGAGGCTAGGTCTAGCTGGTCTGTCATAATATAATAGAGACAGTAGATCTAGCTGGTCTGTCATAATACAATAGAGAGAGCAGATCTAGCTGGTCTGTCATAGTATAATAGTGACAGTAGATCTAGCTGGTCTGTCATAATACAATAGAGACAGTAGATCTAGCTGGTCTGTCATAATATAATAGAGACAGTAGATCTAGCTGGTTTGTCATAATATAATAGAGACAGAGACAGTAGATCTAGCTGGTCTGTCATAATATAATAGAGACAGTAGATCTAGCTGGTTTGTCATAATATAATAGAGACAGAGACAGTAGATCTAGCTGGTCTGTCATAATATATTAGAGACAGTAGATCTAGCTGGTCTGTCATAATATAATAGAGACAGTAGATCTAGCTGGTCTGTCATAATACAATAGAGACAGTAGATCTAGCTGGTCTGTCATAATACATTAGAGACAGCAGACATAGCTGGTCTGTCACAATATAATTGAGACAGCAGATCTAGCTGGTCTGTCATATTATAATAGAGACAGTAGATCTAGCTGGTCTGTCATAATATAATAGAGACAGTAGATCTAGTTGGTCTGTCATAATATAATGCAGACAGTAGATCTAGCTGGTCTGTCATAATACAATAGAGTCAGTAGATACAGCTGGTCTGTCATAATATAATAGAAACAGTAGATCTAGCTGGTCTGCCATAATATAATAGAGACATCAGATCTAGCTGGTCTGTCATAATATAATAAATACAGCAGATCTAAATGGTCTGTCATAATATAATAGAGACATAGAGACAGTAGATCTAGCTGGTCTGTAATATTATAATAGAAACAGTAGATCTAGCTGGTCTGTCATAATTTAAAAGAGACAGTAGATCTAGCTGGTCTGTCATAATATAATATAGACAGTATATCTAGCTTGTCTGTCATAATATAATAGCGACATAGAGACAATAGATCTAGCTGGTCTGTCATATTATAATAGAGACAGTAGATCTAGCTGGTCTGTCATAATATAATAGAGACAGTAGTTCTAGCTGGTCTGTCATTATATAATAGAGACAGTAGATCTAGCTGGTCTGTCATTATACAATAGAGACAGTAGATCTAGCTTGTCTGTCATAATATAATAGAGACAGTAGATCTAGCTGGTCTGTCATAATATATTAGAGATAGTAGATCTAGCTGGTCTGTCATAATATAATAGAGACAGTAGATCTAGCTGGTCTGTCATACAATAGAGACAGTAGATCTAGTAGGTCTGTCATAATATAATGCAGACAGTAGATCTAGCTGGTCTGTCATAATATAATAGAGACAGTAGATCTAGCTGGTCTGTCATAACATAATAGAGAGAGTATTTCTAGCTGGTCTGTCATAATATAATAGAGACAGTAGATCTAGCTGGTCTGTCATTATACAATAGAGACAGTAGATCTAGCTGGTCTGTCATAATATAATAGAGACAGTAGATCTAGCTGGTTTGTCATAATATAATAGAGACAGAGACAGTAGATCTAGCTGGTCTGTCATAATATATTAGAGACAGTAGTTCTAGCTGGTCTGTCATAATATAATAGAGACAGTAGTTCTAGCTGGTCTGTCATAATATAATAGAGACAGTAGATCTAGCTGGTCTGTAACAATATAATAGAGACAGCAGATCTAGCTGGTCTGTCATAATATAATAGAGACAGTAGATCTAGCTGGTCTGTCATACAATAGAGACAGTAGATCTAGTTGGTCTGTCATAATATAATGCAGACAGTAGATCTAGCTGGTCTGTCATAATATATGTTACGTTCCCCAGATTATGTGTTGTAGATTGTATTTGCATGTGTTTATTTCAGGAAATGGCTTCCCTGAAATCCCTCAAGCAGCTGATTGGTCGACTCCAGGGCTAATTGGAGAGCTGACCCCGCCCCCTCGTCAAGACACAGCTGTCTCCAATTACCCATTCCTTCTGAAGCTATATAAAAGCCAGTGTTCTGTTCAGGAGGGAGATCTCTTCTTTTTGGAGGTAGAGATTTTGCTGGAGGTAGGGATTTTGCTGGAGGTAGGGATTTTGCTGGAGGTAGGGATTTTGCTGGAGGTAGGGATTGCTGAGATTGATTGTGATAGAGGTTGATTTTGTTGGAAAGTGGTATGTTCTGTGAGTTTGTTGCTCAGATAGAGCTTATTTGACATCCTTTTATTTCTTAGTTTGTTTAAAATTGTTTAATATTCTGTTTCATTTGTTCCCAGGGGGAAGGGGAAGGCACCTAGGGAGTGCTTAGGCAAGAGGCCCGCGGGCATACATATACCCGTAGCATATTCGCTGTCTAGACACACTAGGTAAGACCTGGGCGGACCACCCCTTGTATTTTGGTTAGGGCACCAGGTGGTGCTAAATTAGGTAAGTAGTGGGTAGGCAGGTAAGATAGGAGAGGGGGGGGGGGCTTTGAGATTTACTTTCTTTGCTTTGGTTCCGTCCAGCCCCTTTTCCCCATATTACCGTGTAAAGGAATAAAGTCCTTGGAAACGGTACCACATTCTGCTTGTTGTCATTTTTACTCGCACCTACAGTCCATACCTTTTTCGCTTCACAGAGAGTTTAGTTGTAGCAGGGTGTTGCGTTCCCTCTTCATAGAGGCGTGCGTAACATAATGGGGGCTCATCCGGGATTTTTCCATTAAACCTACCGGACCCTGCTGCTCTGAGCTCTCTCTGTGGTTAGTGATTGAGGTGTGATGGTAGGTTGTGAGTTTGGATGACTTGTTTAGTTAGTGTGTTCAGGAGAATGCATTGTAAAAGATGGCTGCCTCAGCCATCTCCAAGTTTTTTGAAGCGCCCTCTATTGATTGTTTGGTGAGGTTTCGTAAAGTAGACCTTGTAGCTATAGCTGACCATTATGGATTTGTATTCCCTGAGAAAGCCCTAAAGGCTGAGCTTTTGGTGCTAGTCAGGGAGGGTTTAGTGAGAGAACGGATTCTCTCACTGCAAGGAGAGGAGACGGGTAGACTTTCTGATGCCAAGTCAGAGGACAGGGCGGAGGAAGGGGTTCCTCGTACCCCCTTTACATTGACCCGATTCGATCCTTTATCTTCTGCTTCGGGTCGTTAAGATGGGACTGCTAGGCTGAAGGTGAGGCTGGCTCGGTTAGAAATGGAGCAAAAAGATAAAGAGAGACAGATGAATTTTGAACTTGAAATTAGGAGAATAGAAGCTGACAAGGAGGTGAGGATCCGACAACTGGAGCTAGATGCTGGCTCCAGTGCGACTCCACAAGCTGCTCATCATCAAGCCCACTTCGATGTGAGTAAAAACATAGCTTTAGTCCCTCCATTCCGAGAGTCGGAAGTTGATTATTATTTCTCTGCGTTTGAGCGTGTGGCCGCTGCGCTGCATTGGCCACTCGAGGTTTGGCCGCTTCTGTTACAATGTAAATTGTCTGGGAAAGCCCAGGAAGTAGTAGCTGCTCTCTCCCTGGAAGACAGTTTACATTACGATATGGTTAAAACTACAGTGTTGCGGGCTTATGAGTTGGTGCCTGAAGCTTATAGGCAGCGCTTCAGGAACCACAAAAAAACGTCTCACCGCACATTTGTTGAATTTGCTAGGGACAAAGAGTCTCTGTTTAGTCGTTGGTGTTCAGCCAGCAAAGCTAACACCTTTGCTGATATTCGGGAGTTGATGCTGTTGGAGGACTTTAAAAGCAACCTCCCAGATAGACTTGTAGTTCGTTTAAATGAACAGAAAGTGGTGACATTGGCCCAAGCAGCAGTGTTGGCGGATGAGGACGCTTTGACACACAAGACTGTTTTTGGTGCACCACGTTTTGAAGGCTGGACGATTACGTCATCAGTTCCTCGTTCAGGTCGCTTTTCCTCTGACAACCCTAAGCCTTTTCATGAAGTCCGTGAATGTTTTTACTGTCACCAAAAGGGTCACGTGATTGCGGACTGCCCAGTTTTGAAAAATAAACCGAAACAGTCCCAGTCACCGTCCCCAAAAATGAAAAGTTTGGGTTTAGTCAAGTCTTTGGATCGTCCATTGGATCGAGTTGTTGATTCAGCATTTGAGAAACCGGATCCTGTCTATGCTCCGTTTATCTCTGCCGGTTATGTTTCCTTAACAGGAGAACCAACTGATCAAAAGCCTATCCAAATCCTACGTGACACCGGGGCGGCGCAGTCAGTAATCATTACTGATGCTTTACCCTGGTCTCCTGAAACGTATTGTGGCTCACATGTCATATTACAGGGGATAGAGACAAAAACCGTACCTGTACCATTACACTGGGTCCACTTAGTGTCAGACTTGGTATCAGGACGTTTCCGTGTTGGTGTAGTGTCTACACTGCCAGTATCAGGAGTAAAATTGCTATTAGGGAATGATATTGCTGGTGGTAATGTCACTCCTGTGTTAGAGGTAGTAGACAACCCAGAAATCAGAACTACAGATGAGAAATTGGTTCAAGCATTTCCACATGTTTTTCCTGCTTGTGTGTTAACGAGGGCACAATCTCGCAAGCTAGGAGATGTGGTGGATTTGGCTAGTTCTATTTTTGAGAATGTTGAGGTAGAAGACAATGCACTGAGTATTCCTTCTGCATTGCCGACAGTTTTACCCCGTAAAAACTAAGGCAGGGAAAAACGAAATCGCGCCCCAATTACATGACATTCTTTTGTCTGTCACCCCTGAGAAGGTGATTGAATGTCAAAAAGAAGACACCAGTCTTCGCAAGTGTTTTGCTTCGGTAATTTCCATTGAGGAAGCTAAAACTAGAGAGACTGCCTACTTTATGGAAGCAGGAGTTTTGATGCGTAAATGGGCATCTCATGACACCATTAATGACTGGAGTGAAGTGTGTCAAGTGGTTGTTCCTACACCGTTCCGACAGCAGGTGCTGTCACTCGCCCATGACCAGGCGTGGTCTGGACACTTGGGGATCACAAAGACCTATAACCGGGTCCTTCGTCATTTCTTCTGGCCAGGTTTGAAGTCTGACGTGGTCCAATTTTGTAAAACATGTCACATATGTCAACTCACTGGGAAAGTGAATCAAACAGTTCCACGAGCGCCACTCTGCCCGATTCCTGTGGTAGGGGAACCATTTGAAAGAGTGATAATTGATTGTGTAGGTCCATTGCCGAAAACCAGGTCAGGTAACCAGTTCCTACTAACAATAATGTGCAGTGCTACTCGATACCCAGAGGCTATTCCTCTCCGTACTATAACGGCTAAGACTGTGGTGAAGGCACTGGTGAAGTTCTTCTCTACGTTTGGACTCCCTAAAGTAATCCAAACTGATCAGGGATCCAACTTCATGTCTAAACTGTTTTCAAATGTGTTAAAGACATTGTGTATTTCCCATCAGGTCTCCAGTCCGTATCATCCAGAGAGTCAAGGGGCTCTAGAACGCTGGCATCAGACACTGAAGGCAATGCTACGCAAGTATTGTATGGATACCAGTACTGATTGGGATGAGGGGGTGCCCTTTGTCCTATTTGCTATAAGGGAAACGATACAAGAGTCCTTAGGGTTCAGCCCTGCTGACCTTGTGTTTGGACACACCCCACGGGGTCCGCTGAAAGTTTTGAAGGAGCATATCTTATCTCCTACACCCAGTAGCGCCCCTAAAAATGTGTTGGGTTATGTCAGTAAGATGCGGGAGAGACTGCACGCCGCATGTGCGTTAGCCCAAAAGTCTCTCTCCTCGTCTCAAAAACGCATGAAGTTGCATTATGACAAAAAGGCTGTTGGCCGTTCATTTGCACCAGGGGATCAAGTTTTAGTTTTGTTGCCAATCCCTGGCTCATCTCTGTCAGCACGTTTTTCTGGACCATATCTGGTGGAAAAGAAACTCAATGACACCAATTATGTGATAAAGACACCAGATCGAAGGCGTTCTTCCCGTGTGTGTCATGTTAACATGCTGAAAACATATTATGTGCGTGATTCTCCCGACAGCTCCTCAGGTAAGCCGGTCCAGGCCGCCGTCTCCAGTGTGGCTGCGGTGGTGCTGAAGCCTGGCTGGGACCTAGATGAGGATAAGGAGGACGGGTTGGAGTTACGCCATACATTACAGCAAGGTGAACGCCTATGTAATTCAGAGATGCTGAAGAAGTTACCCTCTCAAATGGAACATTTGGATAATGATCAAACTAAGGATCTTATCCTATTGATAAACAGTTTTCTCAGTGTGTTTCAGGACATTCCAAGTCGCACATCCATCTTGGAACATGACGTGGATGTGGGGAACGCTGTTCCTATACGTCAGCATCCGTACCGGGTTAATGCTAAGAAAAGAGAGGTAATGAAAAGTGAGGTAGCTTATTTATTACAGAATGACATGGCAAAACCCAGTAACAGCTCCTGGAGTTCTCCATGTATTCTTGTTCCTAAGCCTGACGGTGCGTCCCGCTTATGTACGGACTATCGTCGCGTAAATGCAGTTACAAAGTCTGATTCTTTTCCTCTAACTCGCTTAGATGACTGTATTGATAGAATAGGCTCTGCTGCTTACGTTAGTAAGTTAGATTTGTTAAAAGGTTATTGGCAGGTGCCTCTGACCTCTCGAGCTTCTGACATATCGGCTTTTGTTACGCCAGATAACTTTGTACAATACACTGTGATGCCCTTTGGCATGTGTAATGCACCTGCTACTTTTCAGCGGCTAGTTAACATTGTGTTTGAAGATGTGCCAAATTATACTGCGTACCTTGACGATGTGGTGATTCATTCGTCTACTTGGTCTGATCATCTCTCCACTTTGAAAAGTGTGTTTCAGCGGTTGGAGAAGGCTTCTTTAACCCTCAATTTGGCCAAGTGTGAGTTTGGGAAGGCTACAGTGACTTACTTAGGGAAACAAGTGGGACGAGGTCAAGTGCGCCCAGTAACTGGCAAAGTGGAAGCAATTGTTGCCTTTCCTGCTCCCACTACTCGCCGCCAGTTGCGCAGATTCCTAGGGATGGTAGGGTACTATCGTACATTCTGTAAGAATTTCTCGACGGTAGTAGCTCCCCTTTCATCTCTGCTTAGTCCCAAGGTACCATTCAAGTGGTCCAAGGACTGTAACTACGCTTTTGAGTCCGCTAAAGCGCTACTTTGTAGTGCCCCAGTGCTTGCCGCCCCAACTTTGACAAACCTTTTAAGTTGGAGGTAGATGCTAGTATTATGGGGGTGGGTGCGGTTCTCTTACAGGAAGATGAAGACTGAGTGGATCGGCCCGTCAGTTTCTTCTCGTGTCAGTCAAGGTACTCTACAATCGAACAAGAGACGCTGGCTTTATTGCTTGCCTTACAGTTCTTTGAGGTATATGTGGGCTCCAGTGCCTTGCCTGTAGTGGTCTTCACAGACCATAATCCGTTGGTGTTCTTGAAACAAATGTACAACCAGAACCGCCGCCTTATGCGGTGGGCTCTGATTGTGCAAAGATATAATGTACAGATAGCTTATGTGAAGGGCTCGGCGAATGTGGTTGCTGACGCTCTATCACGGGTTTACTAACTGGGGATACGTTGGCATTTATTATTGCAAAACTAGGTTTGCAATTTTTGTGGTGGGCGTGTTACGTTCCCAGATTATGTGTTGTAGATTGTATTTGCATGTGTTTATTTCAGGAAATGGCTTCCTGAAATCCCTCAAGCAGCTGATTGGTCGACTCCAGGGCTAATTGGAGAGCTGACCCCGCCCCCTCGTCAAGACACAGCTGTCTCCAATTACCCATTCCTTCTGAAGCTATATAAAAGCCAGTGTTCTGTTCAGGAGGGAGATCTCTTCTTTTTGGAGGTAGAGATTTTGCTGGAGGTAGGGATTGCTGAGATTGATTGTGATAGAGGTTGATTTTGTTGGAAAGTGGTATGTTCTGTGAGTTTGTTGCTCAGATAGAGCTTATTTGACATCCTTTTGTTTCTTAGTTTGTTTAAAATTGTTTAATATTCTGTTTCATTTGTTCCCAGGGGGGAAGGGGAAGGCACCTAGGGAGTGCTTAGGCAAGAGGCCCGCGGGCATACATATACCCGTAGCATATTCGCTGTCTAGACACACTAGGTAAGACCTGGGCGGACCACCCCTTGTATTTTGGTTAGGCACCAGGTGGTGCTAAATTAGGTAAGTAGTGGGTAGGCAGGTAAGGTAGGAGAGGGGGGCTTTGAGATTTACTTTCTTTGCTTTGGTTCCGTCCAGCCCCTTTTCCCCATATTACCGTGTAAAGGAATAAAGTCCTTGGAAACGGTACCACATTCTGCTTGTTGTCATTTTTACTCGCACCTACAGTCCATACCTTTTTCGCTTCACAGAGAGTTTAGTTGTAGCAGGGTGTTGCGTTCCCTCTTCATAGAGGCGTGCGTAACAATATAATAGACACATAGACACAGTAGATCTAGCTGGTCTGTCATAATATAATAGAGACAGTAGATCTAGCTGGTCTGTCATAATATAATAGAGACAGTAGATCTAGCTGGAATGTCATAATATACTAGAGACAGTAGATCTAGCTGGTCTGTCATAATATACTAGAGACAGTAGATCTAGCTGGTCTGTCATAATATAATAGAGATATAGAGACAGTAGATCTAGCTGGTCTGTCATAATATAATAGACACATAGACACAGTAGATCTAGCTGGTCTGCCATAATATAATAGAGACAGTAGATCTAGCTGGTCTGTCATAATATACTAGAGACAGTAGATCTAGCTGGTCTGTCATAATATAATTGAGACAGTAGATCTAGCTGGTCTGTCATAATATAATAGAGACAGTAGATCTAGCCGGTCTGTCATAATATAATAGAGACATTAGATCTAGCTGGTCTGTCATAATATAATTGAGACATAGAGAGTAGATCTAGCTGGTCTGTCATAATATAATAGAGACAGTAGATCTAGCTGGTCTGTCATATTATAACAGAGACAGTAGATCCAGCTGGTCTGTCATAATATAATAGAGACAGTAGATCAAGCTGGTCTGTCATAATATAAAAGAGACAGTAGATCTAGCTGGTCTGTCATAATATAATAGAGACATTAGATCTAGCTGGTCTGTCATAATATAATAGAGACAGTAGATCTAGCTGGTCTGTCATAATATAATAGAGACAGTAGATCTAGCTGGTCTGTCATATTATAATAGAGACAGAGACAGTAGATCCAGCTGGTCTGTCATATTATTATAGAGACAGTAGATCTAGCTGGTCTGTCATAATATAATAGAGACAGTAGATCAAGCTGGTCTGTCATAATATAAAAGAGACAGTAGATCTAGCTGGTCTGTCATAATATAAAAGAGACAGATCTAGCTGGTCTGTCATAATATAATAGAGACAGTAGATCTAGCTGGTCTGTCATAATACAATAGAGACAGTAGATCTGGCTGGTCTGTCATAATATAATAGAGACAGTAGATCTAGCTGGTGTGTCATAATACAATAGAGGCAGTAGATCTAGCTGATCTGTCATAATATAATAGAGACAGTATATCTGGCTGGTCTGTCATATTATAATAGAGACAGTAGATCTAGCTGGTTTGTCATGATATAATAGAGACAGTAGATCTAGCTGGTCTGTCATACAATAGAGACAGTATATCTAGTTGGTCTGTCATAATATAAAAGAGACGGCAGATCTAGCTGGTCTGTCATATTATAATAGAGACAGAGACAGTAGATCCAGCTGGTCTGTCATATTATTATAGAGAAAGTAGATCTAGCTGGTCTGTCATAATATAATAGAGACAGCAGATCTAGCTGGTCTGTCATAATATAATAGAGACAGTAGATATTGCTGGTCTGTCATAATACAATAGAGGCAGTAGATCTAGCTGGTCTGTCATAATTTAATAGAGACAGTAGATCTATTTGGTCTGTCATATTATAGTAGAGACAGCAAATCTAGCTGGTTTGTCATAATATAGAGAGAGTAGATCTAGCTGGTCTGTCATAATACAATAGAGGCAGTAGATCTAGCTGGTCTGTCATAATATAATAGAGACAGTAGATCTAGCTGGTCTGTCATAATATATAAGAGAGAGTAGATCTAGCTGGTCTGTCATAATATAATAGAGACAGTAGATCTAGCTGGTCTGTCATAATATTATAGAGACAGTAGATCTAGCTGGTCTGTCATAATATAATGCAGACGGTAGATCTAGCTGGTCTGTCATAATATAATAGAGACAGTAGATCTAGCCGGTCTGTCATAATATAATAGAGACAGTAGATCTAGCCGGTCTGTCATAATATAATAGAGACATTAGATCTAGCTGGTCTGTCATAATATAATAGAGACAGTAGATCTAGCTGGTCTGTCATAATATAAAAGAGACAGTAGATCTAGCTGGTCTGTCGTATTATAATAGAGACAGAGACAGTAGATCCAGCTGGTCTGTCATATTATTATAGAGACAGCAGATCTAGCTGGTCTGTCATAATATAATACAGACAGCAGATCTAGCTGGTCTGTCATAATATAATAGAGACAGTAGATCTTGCATGTCTGTCATAATACAATAGAGGCAGTAGATCTAGCTGGTCTGTCATAATATAATAGAGACCGTAGATCTAGCCGGTCTGTCATAATATAATAGAGACATTAGATCTAGCTGGTCTGTCATATTATAATAGAGACAGTAGATCCAGCTGGTCTGTCATAATACAATAGAGAGAGTAGATCTGGCTGGTCTGTCATAATATAATAGAGACAGTAGATCTAGCTGGTCTGTCATAATACAATAGAGGCAGTAGATCTAGCTGGTCTGTCATAATATAATAGAGACAGTAGATCTAGCTGGTCTGTCATAATATAATAGAGACAGTAGATCTAGCTGGTCTGTCATAATATAATAGAGACATTAGATCTAGCTGGTCTGTCATAATATAATAGAGACAGTAGATCTAGCTGGTCTGTCATAATGTAATAGAGACAGTAGATCTAGCTGGTCTGTCATATTATAATAGAGACAGAGACAGTAGATCCAGCTGGTCTGTCATATTATTATAGAGACAGTAGATCTAGCTGGTCTGTCATAATATAATAGAGACAGTAGATCAAGCTGGTCTGTCATAATATAAAAGAGACAGTAGATCTAGCTGGTCTGTCATAATATAAAAGAGACAGATCTAGCTGGTCTGTCATAATATAATAGAGACAGTAGATCTAGCTGGTCTGTCATAATACAATAGAGACAGTAGATCTAGCTGGTCTGTCATAATATAATAGAGACAGTAGATCTGGCTGGTCTGTCATAATATAATAGAGACAGTAGATCTAGCTGGTGTGTCATAATACAATAGAGGCAGTAGATCTAGCTGGTCTGTCATAATATAATAGAGACAGTATATCTGGCTGGTCTGTCATATTATAATAGAGACAGTAGATCTAGCTGGTTTGTCATGATATAATAGAGACAGTAGATCTAGCTGGTCTGTCATACAATAGAGACAGTATATCTAGTTGGTCTGTCATAATATAAAAGAGACGGCAGATCTAGCTGGTCTGTCATATTATAATAGAGACAGAGACAGTAGATCCAGCTGGTCTGTCATATTATTATAGAGACAGTAGATCTAGCTGGTCTGTCATAATATAATAGAGACAGTAGATCTAGCTGGTCTGTCATAATATAATAGAGACAGTAGATATAGCTGGTCTGTCATAATATAATAGAGACAGTAGATCTAGCTGGTCTGTCATAATATAATAGAGACAGTAGATCTATTTGGTCTGTCATATTATAGTAGAGACAGCAAATCTAGCTGGTTTGTCATAATATAGAGAGAGTAGATCTAGCTGGTCTGTCATAATACAATAGAGGCAGTAGATCTAGCTGGTCTGTCATAATATAATAGAGACAGTAGATCTGGCTGGTCTGTCATAATATAATAGAGACAGTAGATCTAGCTGGTCTGTCATAATATAATAGAGACAGTAGATCTAGCTGGTCTGTCATAATATAATAGAGACAGTAGATCTAGCTGGTCTGTCATATTATAATAGAGACAGAGACAGTAGATCCAGCTGGTCTGTCATATTATTATAGAGACAGTAGATCTAGCTGGTCTGTCATAATATAATAGAGGCAGTAGATCTAGCTGGTCTGTCATAATATAATAGAGACAGTAGATCTAGCTGGTCTGTCATAATATAATAGAGACAGTAGATCTAGCTGGTCTGTCATAATATAATAGAGACAGTAGATCTAGCTGGTCTGTCATAATATAATAGAGACAGTAGATCTGGCTGGTCTGTCATAATACTAGAGAGACAGTAGATCTAGCTGGTCTGTCATAATATAATAGAGACAGTAGATCTAGCTGGTTTGTGATATTATAATAGAGACAGTAGATTTAGCTGGTCTGTCATAATACAATAGATACAGTGTGATCTGGCTGATCTGTCATAATACAATAGAGAGACAGTAGATCTAGCTGGTCTGTCATAATATATAAGAGAGAGTAGATCTAGCTGGTCTGTCATAATATAAAAGAGACAGAGACAGTAGATCCAGCTGGTCTGTCATATTATTATAGAGACAGTAGATCTAGCTGGTCTGTCATAATATAATAGAGACAGTAGATCTAGCTGGTCTGTCATAATATAATAGAGACAGTAGATCTAGCTGGTCTGTCATAATATAATAGAGACATTAGATCTAGCTGGTCTGTCATATTATAATAGAGACAGTAGATCTAGCTGGTCTGTCATAATAAAATAGAGAGAGTAGATCTAGCTGGTCTGTCATAATATAATAGAGACAGTAGATCTACCTGGTCTGTCATAATATAATAGAGACAGTAGATCTAGCTGGTCTGTCATATTATAATAGAGACAGAGACAGTAGATCTAGCTGGTCTGTCATAATATAATAGAGACAGTAGATCTAGCTGGTCTGTCATAATATAATAGAGACAGTAGATCTAGCTGGTCTGTCATAATATAATAGAGACAGTAGATCTAGCTGGTCTGTCATAATATAATAGAGACAGTAGATCTAGCTGGTCTGTCATATTATAATAGAGACATAGAGACAGTAGATCTAGCTGGTCTGTCATAATATAATAGAGACAGTAGATCTAGCTGGTCTGTCATAATATAATAGAGACAGTAGATCTAGCTGGTCTGTCATAATATAATAGAGACAGTAGATCTAGCTGGTCTGTCATAATATAATAGAGACAGTAGATCTAGCTGGTCTGTCATAATATAATAGAGACAGTAGATCTAGCTGGTCTGTCATAATATAATAGAGACAGTAGATCTAGCTGGTCTGTCATAATATAATAGAGACAGTAGATCTAGGTTGTCTGTCATAATATAATAGAGACAGTAGATCTAGCTGGTCTGTCATAATATAATAGAGACAGTAGATCTAGCTGGTCTGTCATAATATAATAGAGACAGTAGATCTAGCTGGTCTGTCATAATATAATAGAGACAGTAGATCTAGCTGGTCTGTCATATTATAATAGAGACAGAGACAGTAGATCTAGCTGGTCTGTCATATTATAATAGAGACAGTAGATCTAGCTGGTCTGTCATAATATAATAGAGACAGTAGATCTAGCTGGTCTGTCATAATATAATAGAGACAGTAGATCTAGCTGGTCTGTCATAATATAAAAGAGACAGAGACAGTAGATCTAGCTGGTCTGTCATAATATAATAGAGACAGTAGATCTAGCTGGTCTGTCATAATATAATAGAGACAGTAGATCTAGCTGGTCTGTCATAATATAATAGAGACAGTAGATCTAGCTGGTCTGTCATAATATAATAGAGACAGTAGATCTAGCTGGTCTGTCATAATATAATAGAGACAGTAGATCTAGCTGGTCTGTCATAATATAATAGAGACAGTAGATCTAGCTGGTCTGTCATATATAATAGAGACAGTAGATCTAGCTGGTCTGTCATAATATAATAGAGACAGTAGATCTAGCTGGTCTGTCATAATATAATAGAGACAGTAGATCTAGCTGGTCTGTCATAATATAATAGAGACAGTAGATCTAGCTGGTCTGTCATAATATAATAGAGACAGTAGATCTAGCTGGTCTGTCATAATATAATAGAGACAGTAGATCTAGCTGGTCTGTCATAATACAATAGAGACAGTAGATCTGGCTGGTCTGTCATAATATAATAGAGACAGTAGATCTAGCTGGTCTGTCATAATATAATAGAGACAGTAGATCTGGCTGGTCTGTCATAATATAATAGAGACAGTAGATCTAGCTGGTGTGTCATAATACAATAGAGGCAGTAGATCTAGCTGATCTGTCATAATATAATAGAGACAGTATATCTGGCTGGTCTGTCATAATATAATGGAGACAGTAGATCTAGCTGGTCTGTCATAATATAATAGAGACAGTAGATCTAGCTGGTCTGTCATAATATAAGAGAGACAGTAGATCTAGCTGGTCTGTCATAATATAAAAGAGACAGTAGATCTAGCTGGTCTGTCGTATTATAATAGAGACAGTAGATCCAGCTGGTCTGTCATAATATAATAGAGACAGTAGATCTAGCTGGTCTGTCATAATATAATAGAGACAGTAGATCTAGCTGGTCTGTCATAATATAATAGAGACAGTAGATCTAGCTGGTCTGTCATAATATAATAGAGACAGTAGATCTAGCTGGTCTGTCATAATATAATAGAGACAGTAGATCTAGCTGGTCTGTCATAATATAATAGAGACAGTAGATCTAGCTGGTCTGTCATAATATAATAGAGACAGTAGATCTAGCTGGTCTGTCATAATATAATAGAGACAGTAGATCTAGCTGGTCTGTCATAATATAATAGAGACAGTAGATCTAGCTGGTCTGTCATAATATAATAGAGACAGTAGATCTAGCTGGTCTGTCATAATATAATAGAGACAGTAGATCTAGCTGGTCTGTCATAATATAATAGAGACAGTAGATCTAGCTGGTCTGTCATAATATAATAGAGACAGTAGATCTAGCTGGTCTGTCATAATATAATAGAGACAGTAGATCTAGCTGGTCTGTCATAATATAATAGAGACAGTAGATCTAGCTGGTCTGTCATAATATAATAGAGACAGTAGATCTAGCTGGTCTGTCATAATATAATAGAGACAGTAGATCTAGCTGGTCTGTCATAATATAATAGAGACAGTAGATCTAGCTGGTCTGTCATAATATAATAGAGACAGTAGATCTAGTTGGTCTGTCATGATATAATAGAGACAGTAGATCTACCTGGTCTGTCATAGACAGTATATCTAGCTGGTCTGTCATAATATAATAGAGACAGTAGATCTAGCTGGTCTGTCATAATATAATAGAGACAGTAGATCTAGCTGGTCTGTCATATTATAATAGAGACAGTAGATCTAGTTGGTCTGTCATGATATAATAGAGACAGTAGATCTAGTTGGTCTGTCATAATACAATAGAGACAGTTGATATAGCTGGTCTGTCATAATATAATAGACACAGTAGATCTAGCTGGTCTGTCATAATATAATAGAGACAGTAGATCTAGCTGGACTGTCATAATATAATAGAGAGACAGTAGATCTAGCTGGTCTGTCATAATATAATAGAGACAGTAGATCTAGCTGGTCTGTCATCATATATAATAGAGACAGTAGATCTAGCTGGTCTGTCATAATATAATAGAGACAGTAGATCTAGCTGGTCTGTCATAATATAATAGAGACAGTAGATCTAGCTGGTCTGTCATAATATAATAGAGACAGTAGATCTAGCTGGTCTGTCATAATATAATAGAGACAGTAGTAGATCTAGCTGGTCTGTCATAATATAATAGAGACAGTAGATCTAGCTGGTCTGTCATAATATAATAGAGACAGTAGATCTAGCTGGTCTGTCATAATATAATAGAGACAGTAGATCTAGCTGGTCTGTCATAATATAATAGAGACTAGCTGGTAGATCTAGCTGGTCTAGCTGGTCTGTCATAATATAATAGAGACAGTAGATCTAGCTGGTCTGTCATAATATAATAGAGACAGTAGATCTAGCTGGTCTGTCATAATATAATAGAGACAGTAGATCTAGCTGGTCTGTCATAATATAATAGAGACAGTAGAGACTAGATCTGGCTGGTCTGTCATAATATAATATATAGAGACAGTAGATCTAGCTGGTCTGTCATAATATAATAGAGACAGTAGATCTAGCTGGTCTGTCATAATATAATAGAGACAGTAGATCTAGCTGGTCTGTCATAATATAATAGAGACAGTAGATCTAGCTGGTCTGTCATAATATAATAGAGACAGTAGATCTAGAGACTGGTCTCTGTCATAATATAATAGAGACAGTAGATCTAGCTGGTCTGTCATAATATAATAGAGACAGTAGATCTAGCTGGTCTGTCATAATATAATAGAGACAGTAGATCTAGCTGGTCTGTCATAATATAATAGAGACAGTAGATCTAGCTGGTCTGTCATAATATAATAGAGACAGTAGATCTAGCTGGTCTGTCATAATATAATAGAGACAGTAGATCTAGCTGGTCTGTCATAATATAATAGAGACAGTAGATCTAGCTGGTCTGTCATAATATAATAGAGAGACAGTAGATCTAGCTGGTCTGTCATAATATAATAGAGACAGTAGATCTAGCTGGTCTGTCATAATATAATAGAGACAGTAGATAGCTGGTCTGTCATAATATAATAGAGACAGTAGATCTAGCTGGTCTGTCATAATATAATAGAGACAGTAGATCTAGCTGGTCTGTCATAATATAATAGAGACAGTAGATCTAGCTGGTCTGTCATAATATAATAGAGACAGTAGATCTAGCTGGTCTGTCATAATATAATAGAGACAGTAGATCTAGCTGGTCTGTCATAATATAATAGAGACAGTAGATCTAGCTGGTCTGTCATAATATAATAGAGACAGTAGATCTAGCTGGTCTGTCATAATATAATAGAGACAGTAGATCTAGCTGGTCTGTCATAATATAATAGAGACAGTAGATCTAGCTGGTCTGTCATAATATAATAGAGACAGTAGTAGATCTAGCTGGTCTGTCATAATATAATAGAGACAGTAGATCTAGCTGGTCTGTCATAATATAATAGAGACAGTAGATCTAGCTGGTCTGTCATAATATAATAGAGACAGTAGATCTAGCTGGTCTGTCATAATATAATAGAGACAGTAGATCTAGCTGGTCTGTCATAATATAATAGAGACAGTAGATCTAGCTGGTCTGTCATAATATAATAGAGACAGTAGATCTAGCTGGTCTGTCATAATATAATAGAGACAGTAGATCTAGCTGGTCTGTCATAATATAATAGAGACAGTAGATCTAGCTGGTCTGTCATAATATATAGAGACAGTAGATCTAGCTGGTCTGTCATAATATAATAGAGACAGTAGATCTAGCTGGTCTGTCATAATATAATAGAGACAGTAGATCTAGCTGGTCTGTCATAATATAATAGAGACAGTAGATCTAGCTGGTCTGTCATAATATAATAGAGACAGTAGATCTAGCTGGTCTGTCATAATATAATAGAGACAGTAGATCTAGCTGGTCTGTCATAATATAATAGAGACAGATAGATCTAGCTGGTCTGTCATAATATAATAGATATACAGTAGATCTAGCTGGTCTGTCATAATATAATAGAGACAGTAGATAGATCTAGCTGGTCTGTCATAATATAATAGAGACAGTAGATCTAGCTGGTCTGTCATAATATAATAGAGACAGTAGATCTAGCTGGTCTGTCATAATATAATAGAGACAGTAGATCTAGCTGGTCTGTCATAATATAATAGAGACAGTAGATCTAGCTGGTCTGTCATAATATAATAGAGACAGTAGATCTAGCTGGTCTGTCATAATATAATAGAGACAGTAGAGACAGTAGATCTAGCTGGTCTGTCATAATATAATAGAGACAGTAGATCTAGCTGGTCTGTCATAATATAATAGAGACAGTAGATCTAGCTGGTCTGTCATAATATAATAGAGACAGTAGATCTAGCTGGTCTGTCATAATATAATAGAGACAGTAGTCTAGCTGGTCTGTCATAATATAATAGAGACTGGTCTGTCATAATCTGTCATAATATAATAGAGACAGTAGATCTAGCTGGTCTGTCATAATATAATAGAGACAGTAGATCTAGCTGGTCTGTCATAATATAATAGAGACAGTAGATCTAGCTGGTCTGTCATAATATAATAGAGACAGTAGATCTAGCTGGTCTGTCATAATATAATAGAGACAGTAGATCTAGCTGGTCTGTCATAATATAATAGAGACAGTAGATCTAGCTGGTCTGTCATAATATAATAGAGACAGTAGATCTAGCTGGTCTGTCATAATATAATAGAGAGACAGATCTAGCTGGTCTGTCATAATATAATAGAGACAGTAGATCTAGCTGGTCTGTCATAATATAATAGAGACAGTAGATCTAGCTGGTCTGTCATAATATAATAGAGACAGTAGATCTAGCTGGTCTGTCATAATATAATAGAGACAGTAGATCTAGCTGGTCTGTCATAATATAATAGAGACAGTAGATCTAGCTGGTCTGTCATAATATAATAGAGACAGTAGATCTAGCTGGTCTGTCATAATATAATAGAGACAGTAGAGCTGGTCTGTCATAATATAATAGAGACAGTAGATCTGCTGGTCTGTCATAATATAATATAGAGACAGTAGATCTAGCTGGTCTGTCATAATATAATAGAGACAGTAGATCTAGCTGGTCTGTCATAATATAATAATAGAGACAGTAGATCTGGCTGGTCTGTCATAATATAATAGAGACAGTAGATCTAGCTGGTCTGTCATAATATAATAGAGACAGTAGATCTAGCTGGTCTGTCATAATATAATAGAGACAGTAGATCTAGCTGGTCTGTCATAATATAATAGAGACAGTAGATCTAGCTGGTCTGTCATAATATAATAGAGACAGAGACAGTAGATCTAGCTGGTCTGTCATAATATAATAGAGACAGTAGATCTAGCTGGTCTGTCATAATATAATAGAGACAGTAGATCTAGCTGGTCTGTCATAATATAATAGAGACAGTAGATCTAGCTGGTCATAATATATATAGAGACAGTAGATCTAGCTGGTCTGTCATAATATAATAGAGACAGTAGAGATCTAGCTGGTCTGTCATAATATAATAGAGACAGTAGATCTAGCTGGTCTGTCATAATATAATAGAGACAGTAGATCTAGCTGGTCTGTCATAATATAATAGAGACAGAGACAGTAGATCTAGCTGGTCTGTCATAATATAATAGAGACAGTAGATCTAGCTGGTCTGTCATAATATAATAGAGACAGTAGATCTAGCTGGTCTGTCATAATATAATAGAGACAGTAGATCTAGCTGGTCTGTCATAATATAATAGAGACAGTAGATCTAGCTGGTCTGTCATATATATAAGAGACAGTAGATCTAGCTGGTCTGTCATAATATAATAGAGACAGTAGATCTAGCTGGTCTGTCATAATATAATAGAGACAGTAGATCTAGCTGGTCTGTCATAATATAATAGAGACAGTAGATCTAGCTGGTCTGTCATAATATAATAGAGACAGTAGATCTAGCTGGTCTGTCATAATATAATAGAGACAGTAGATCTAGCTGGTCTGTCATAATATAATAGAGACAGTAGATCTAGCTGGTCTGTCATAATATAATAGAGACAGTAGATCTAGCTGGTCTGTCATAATATAATAGAGACAGTAATATAATAGAGACAGTAGATCTAGCTGGTCTGTCATAATATAATAGAGACAGTAGATCTAGCTGGTCTGTCATAATATAATAGAGACAGTAGATCTAGCTGGTCTGTCATAATATAATAGAGACAGTAGATCTAGCTGGTCTGTCATAATATAATAGAGACAGTAGATCTAGCTGGTCTGTCATAATATAATAGAGACAGTAGATCTAGCTGGTCTGTCATAATATAATAGAGACAGTAGATCTAGCTGGTCTGTCATAATATAATAGAGACAGTAGATCTAGCTGGTCTGTCATAATATAATAGAGACAGTAGATCTAGCTGGTCTGTCATAATATAATAGAGACAGTAGATCTAGCTGGTCTGTCATAATATAATAGAGACAGTAGATCTAGCTGGTCTGTCATAATATAATAGAGACAGTAGATCTAGCTGGTCTGTCATAATATAATAGAGACAGTAGATCTAGCTGGTCTGTCATAATATAATAGAGACAGTAGATCTAGCTGGTCTGTCATAATATAATAGAGACAGTAGATCTAGCTGGTCTGTCATAATATAATAGAGACAGTAGATCTAGCTGGTCTGTCATAATATAATAGAGACAGTAGATCTAGCTGGTCTGTCATATAATAATAGAGACAGAGACAGTAGATCTAGCTGGTCTGTCATAATATAATAGAGACAGTAGATCTAGCTGGTCTGTCATAATATAATAGAGACAGTAGATCTAGCTGGTCTGTCATAATATAATAGAGACAGTAGATCTAGCTGGTCTGTCATAATATAATAGAGACAGTAGATCTAGCTGGTCTGTCATAATATAATAGAGACAGTAGATCTAGCTGGTCTGTCATAATATAATAGAGACAGTAGATCTAGCTGGTCTGTCATAATATAATATCTAGAGACAGTAGATCTAGCTGGTCTGTCATAATATAATAGAGACAGTAGATCTAGCTGGTCTGTCATAATATAATAGAGACAGTAGATCTAGCTGGTCTGTCATAATATAATAGAGACAGTAGATCTAGCTGGTCTGTAATATAATAGAGACAGTAGATATGTCATAATATAATAGAGACAGTAGATCTAGCTGGTCTGTCATAATATAATAGAGACAGTAGATCTAGCTGGTCTGTCATAATATAATAGAGACAGTAGATCTAGCTGGTCTGTCATAATATAATAGAGACAGTAGATCTAGCTGGTCTGTCATAATATAATAGAGACAGTAGATCTAGCTGGTCTGTCATAATATAATAGAGACAGTAGATCTAGCTGGTCTGTCATAATATAATAGAGACAGTAGATCTAGCTGGTCTGTCATAATATAATAGAGACAGTAGATCTAGCTGGTCTGTCATAATATAATAGAGACAGTAGATCTAGCTGGTCTGTCATAATATAATAGAGACAGTAGATCTAGCTGGTCTGTCATAATATAATAGACAGTAGATCTAGCTGGTCTGTCATATATAATAGAGACAGTAGATCTAGCTGGTCTGTCATAATATAATAGAGACAGTAGATCTAGCTGGTCTGTCATAATATAATAGAGACAGTAGATCTAGCTGGTCTGTCATAATATAATAGAGACAGTAGATCTAGCTGGTCTGTCATAATATAATAGAGACAGTAGATCTAGCTGGTCTGTCATAATATAATAGAGACAGTAGATCTAGCTGGTCTGTCATAATATAATAGAGACAGTAGATCTAGCTGGTCTGTCATAATATAATAGAGACAGTAGATCTAGCTGGTCTGTCATAATATAATAGAGACAGTAGATCTAGCTGGTCTGTCATAATATAATAGAGACAGTAGATCTAGCTGGTCTGTCATAATATAATAGAGACAGTAGATCTAGCTGGTCTGTCATAATATAATAGAGACAGTAGATCTAGCTGGTCTGTCATAATATAATAGAGACAGTAGATCTAGCTGGTCTGTCATAATATAATAGAGACAGTAGATCTAGCTGGTCTGTCATAATATAATAGAGACAGTAGATCTAGCTGGTCTGTCATAATATAATAGAGACAGTAGATCTAGCTGGTCTGTCATAATATAATAGACAGTAGAGTAGATCTAGCTGGTCTGTCATAATATAATAGAGACAGTAGATCTAGCTGGTCTGTCATAATATAATAGAGACAGTAGATCTAGCTGGTCTGTCATAATATAATAGAGACAGTAGATCTAGCTGGTCTGTCATAATATAATAGAGACAGTAGATCTAGCTGGTCTGTCATAATATAATAGAGACAGTAGATCTAGCTGGTCTGTCATAATATAATAGAGACAGTAGATCTAGCTGGTCTGTCATAATATAATAGAGACAGTAGATCTAGCTGGTCTGTCATAATATAATAGAGACAGTAGATCTAGCTGGTCTGTCATAATATAATATAGACAGAGACAGTAGATCTAGCTGGTCTGTCATAATATAATAGAGACAGTAGATCTAGCTGGTCTGTCATAATATAATAGAGACAGTAGATCTAGCTGGTCTGTCATAATATAATAGAGACAGTAGATCTAGCTGGTCTGTCATAATATAATAGAGACAGTAGATCTAGCTGGTCTGTCATAATATAATAGAGACAGTAGATCTAGCTGGTCTGTCATAATATAATAGAGACAGTAGATCTAGCTGGTCTGTCATAATATAATAGAGACAGTAGATCTAGCTGGTCTGTCATAATATAATAGAGACAGTAGATCTAGCTGGTCTGTCATAATATAATAGAGACAGTAGATCTAGCTGGTCTGTCATAATATAATAGACAGTAGATCAGTAGATCTAGCTGGTCTGTCATGGTCTATAATAGAGAGACAGTAGATCTAGCTGGTCTGTCATAATATAATAGAGACAGAGACAGTAGATCTAGCTGGTCTGTCATATTATAATAGAGACAGTAGATCTAGCTGGTCTGTCATAATATAATAGAGACAGTAGAGATCTAGCTGGTCTGTCATAATATAATAGAGACAGTAGATCTAGCTGGTCTGTCATAATATAATAGAGACAGTAGATCTAGCTGGTCTGTCATATTATAATAGAGACAGTAGATCTAGCTGGTAAGTCAATATAATAGAGACAGTAGATCTAGCTAGTCTGTCCTAATATAATAGAGATAGTAGATCTAGCTGGTCTATCATAATAGATTAGTGACAGTAGATCTAGCTGGTCTGTCATATTATAATTGAGACAGTAGATCTAGCTGGTCTGTCATAATATAATAGACACAGCAGATCTAGCTGGTCTGTCATAATATAATAGAGACAGTAGATCTAGCTGGTCTGTCATAATATAATAGACACAGCAGATCTAGCTGGTCTGTCATATTATAATAGAGACAGAGACAGTAGATCTAGATGGTCTGTCATAATATAATAGAGACATAGAGACAGTAGAACTAGCTGGTCTGTCATGATATGATAGACACAGTAGATCTAGCAGGTCTGTCATAATATAAAGAGACAGTAGATCTAGCTGGTCTGTCATAATATAATAGAGACAGTAGATCTAGCTGGTCTGTCATAATATAATAGAGACAGTAGATCTAGCTGGTCTGTCATAATATAATAGAGACAGTAGATCTAGCTGGTCTGTCATAATATAATAGAGACAGTAGATCTAGCTGGTCTGTCATAATATAATAGAGACAGTAGATCTAGCTGGTCTGTCATAATATAATAGAGACAGTAGATCTAGCTGGTCTGTCATAATATAATAGAGACAGTAGATCTAGCTGGTCTGTCATAATATAATAGAGACAGTAGATCTAGCTGGTCTGTCATAATATAATAGAGACAGTAGATCTAGCTGGTCTGTCATAATATAATAGAGACAGTAGATCTAGCTGGTCTGTCATAATATAATAGAGACAGTAGATCTAGCTGGTCTGTCATAATATAATAGAGACAGTAGATCTAGCTGGTCTGTCATAATATAATAGAGACAGTAGATCTAGCTGGTCTGTCATATATATAATAGAGACAGTAGATCTAGCTGGTCTGTCATAATATAATAGAGACAGTAGATCTAGCTGGTCTGTCATAATATAATAGAGACAGTAGATCTAGCTGGTCTGTCATAATATAATAGAGACAGTAGATCTAGCTGGTCTGTCATAATATAATAGAGACAGTAGATCTAGCTGGTCTGTCATAATATAATAGAGACAGTAGATCTAGCTGGTCTGTCATAATATAATAGAGACAGTAGATCTAGCTGGTCTGTCATAATATAATAGAGACAGTAGATCTATGGTCTGTCATATAATAGAGACAGTAGATCTAGCTGGTCTGTCATAATATAATAGAGACAGTAGATCTAGCTGGTCTGTCATAATATAATAGAGACAGTAGATCTAGCTGGTCTGTCATAATATAATAGAGACAGTAGATCTAGCTGGTCTGTCATAATATAATAGAGACAGTAGATCTAGCTGGTCTGTCATAATATAATAGAGACAGTAGATCTAGCTGGTCTGTCATAATATAATAGAGACAGTAGATCTAGCTGGTCTGTCATAATATAATAGAGACAGTAGATCTAGCTGGTCTGTCATAATATAGAGACAGTAGATCTAGCTGGTCTGTCATAATATAATAGAGACAGTAGATCTAGCTGGTCTGTCATATATAATAGAGACAGTAGATCTAGCTGGTCTGTCATAATATAATAGAGACAGTAGATCTAGCTGGTCTGTCATAATATAATAGAGACAGTAGATCTAGCTGGTCTGTCATAATATAATAGAGACAGTAGATCTAGCTGGTCTGTCATAATATAAGACAGTAGATCTAGCTGGTCTGTCATAATATAATAGAGACAGTAGATCTAGCTGGTCTGTCATAATATAATAGAGACAGTAGATCTAGCTGGTCTGTCATAATATAATAGAGACAGTAGATCTAGCTGGTCTGTCATAATATAATAGAGACAGTAGATCTAGCTGGTCTGTCATAATATAATAGAGACAGTAGATCTAGCTGGTCTGTCATAATATAATAGAGACAGTAGATCTAGCTGGTCTGTCATAATATAATAGAGACAGTAGATCTAGCTGGTCTGTCATAATATAATAGAGAGCTGGTCAGTAGATCTAGCTGGTCTGTCATAATATAATAGAGACAGTAGATCTAGCTGGTCTGTCATAATATAATAGAGACAGTAGATCTAGCTGGTCTGTCATAATATAATAGAGACAGTAGATCTAGCTGGTCTGTCATAATATAATAGAGACAGTAGATCTAGCTGGTCTGTCATAATATAATAGAGACAGTAGATCTAGCTGGTCTGTCATAATATAATAGAGACAGTAGATCTAGCTGGTCTGTCATAATATAATAGAGACAGTAGATCTAGCTGGTCTGTCATAATATAATAGAGACAGTAGATCTAGCTGGTCTGTCATAATATAATAGAGTCAGTAGATCTAGCTGGTCTGTCATAATATAATAGAGACAGTAGATCTAGCTGGTCTGTCATTATATAATAGAGACAGTAGATCTAGCTGGTCTGTCATATTATAATATAGACAGTAGATCTAGCTGGTCTGTCATAATATAATAGAGACAGTAGATCTAGCTCGTCTGTTATAATATAATAGAGAAAGCAGATATAGCTGGTCTATCATAATATAATAGAGACAGTAGATCCAGCTGGTCTGTCATAATATAATAGATACAGTAGATCTAGCTGGTCTGTCATAATAATAATAGAGACAGTAGATCTAGCTGGTCTGTCATAATATAATAGAGACAGTAGATCTAGCTGGTCTGTCATATTATAAAAGAGACATTAGATCTAGCTGGTCTGGTCTGTCATATATAGAGAATAGAGACAGTAGATCTAGCTGGTCTGTCATAATATAATAGAGACAGTAGATCTAGCTGGTCTGTCATAATATAATAGAGACAGTAGATCTAGCTGGTCTGTCATAATATAATAGAGACAGTAGATCTAGCTGGTCTGTCATAATATAATAGAGACAGTAGATCTAGCTGGTCTGTCATAATATAATAGAGACAGTAGATCTAGCTGGTCTGTCATAATATAATAGAGACAGTAGATCTAGCTGGTCTGTCATAATATAATAGAGACAGTAGATCTAGCTGGTCTGTCATAATATAATAGAGACAGTAGATCTAGCTGGTCTGTCATAATATAATAGAGACAGTAGATCTAGCTGGTCTGTCATAATATATAAGAGACAGTAGATCTAGCTGGTCTGTCATAATATAATAGAGACAGTAGATCTAGCTGGTCTGTCATAATATAATAGAGACAGTAGATCTAGCTGGTCTGTCATAATATAATAGAGACAGTAGATCTAGCTGGTCTGTCATAATATAATAGAGACAGTAGATCTAGCTGGTCTGTCATAATATAATAGAGACAGTAGATCTGGCTGGTCTGTCATAATATAATAGAGACAGTAGATCTAGCTGGTCTGTCATAATATAATAGAGACAGTAGATCTAGCTGGTCTGTCATAATATAATAGAGACAGTAGATCTAGCTGGTCTGTCATAATATAATAGAGACAGTAGATCTAGCTGGTCTGTCATAATATAATAGAGACAGTAGATCTAGCTGGTCTGTCATAATATAATAGAGACAGTAGATCTGGCTGGTCTGTCATAATATAATAGAGACAGTAGATCTACCTGGTCTGTCATAATATAATAGAGACAGTAGATCTAGCTGGTCTGTCATATTATAATAGAGACAGAGACAGTAGATCCAGCTGGTCTGTCATATTATAATAGAGACAGTAGATCTAGCTGGTCTGTCATAATATAATAGAGACAGTAGATCTAGCTGGTCTGTCATAATATAATAGAGACAGTAGATCTAGCTGGTCTGTCATAATATAATAGAGACAGTAGATCTAGCTGGTCTGTCATAATATAATAGAGACAGTAGATCTAGCTGGTCTGTCATAATATAATAGAGACAGTAGATCTAGCTGGTCTGTCATAATATAATAGAGACAGTAGATCTAGCTGGTCTGTCATAATATAATAGAGACAGTAGATCTAGCTGGTCTGTCATAATATAATAGAGACAGTAGATCTAGCTGGTCTGTCATAATATAATAGAGACAGTAGATCTAGCTGGTCTGTCATAATATAATAGAGACAGTAGATCTAGCTGGTCTGTCATAATATAATAGAGACAGTAGATCTAGCTGGTCTGTCATAATATATAGAGACAGAGAGCAGAGACAGTAGATCTAGCTGGTCTGTCATATTATAATAGAGACAGTAGATCTAGCTGGTCTGTCATAATATAATAGAGACAGTAGATCTAGCTGGTCTGTCATAATATAATAGAGACAGTAGATCTAGCTGGTCTGTCATAATATAATAGAGACAGTAGATCTAGCTGGTCTGTCATAATATAATAGAGACAGAGACAGTAGATCTAGCTGGTCTGTCATAATATAATAGAGACAGTGATCTAGCTGGTCTGTCATAATATAATAGAGACAGTAGATCTAGCTGGTCTGTCATAATATAATAGAGACAGTAGATCTAGCTGGTCTGTCATAATATAATAGAGACAGTAGATCTAGCTGGTCTGTCATAATATAATAGAGACAGTAGATCTAGCTGGTCTGTCATAATATAATAGAGACAGTAGATCTAGCTGGTCTGTCATAATATAATAGAGACAGTAGATCTAGCTGGTCTGTCATAATATAATAGAGACAGTAGATCTGGCTGGTCTGTCATAATATAATAGAGACAGTAGATCTAGCTGGTCTGTCATAATATAATAGAGACAGTAGATCTAGCTGGTGGTCTGTCATAATATAATAGAGACAGTAGATCTAGCTGGTCTGTCATAATATAATAGAGACAGTAGATCTAGCTGGTCTGTCATAATATAATAGAGACAGTAGATCTAGCTGGTCTGTCATAATATAATAGAGACAGTAGATCTAGCTGGTCTGTCATAATATAATAGAGACAGTAGATCTAGCTGGTCTGTCATAATATAAATAGAGACAGTAGATCTAGCTGGTCTGTCATAATATAATAGAGACAGTAGATCTAGCTGGTCTGTCATAATATAATAGAGACAGTAGATCTAGCTGGTCTGTCATAATATAATAGAGACAGTAGATCTAGCTGGTCTGTCATAATATAATAGAGACAGTAGATCTAGCTGGTCTGTCATAATATCTGTCTATAATCATAATAGAGACAGTAGATCTAGCTGGTCTGTCATAATATAATAGAGACAGTAGATCTAGCTGGTCTGTCATAATATAATAGAGACAGTAGATCTAGCTGGTCTGTCATAATATAATAGAGACAGTAGATCTAGCTGGTCTGTCATAATATAATAGAGACAGTAGATCTAGCTGGTCTGTCATAATATAATAGAGACAGTAGATCTAGCTGGTCTGTCATAATATAATAGAGACAGTAGATCTAGCTGGTCTGTCATAATATAATAGAGACAGTAGATCTAGCTGGTCTGTCATAATATAATAGAGACAGTAGATCTAGCTGGTCTGTCATAATATAATAGAGACAGTAGATCTAGCTGGTCTGTCATAATATAATAGAGACAGTAGATCTGGCTGGTCTGTCATAATATAATAGAGACAGTAGATCTGGCTGGTCTGTCATAATATAATAGAGACAGTATATCTAGCTGGTCTGTCATAATATAATAGAGACAGTAGATCTAGCTGGTCTGTCATAATATAATAGAGACAGTAGATCTAGCTGGTCTGTCATAATATAATAGAGACAGTAGATCTAGCTGGTCTGTCATCTGGTCTGTCATAATATAATAGAGACAGTAGATCTAGCTGGTCTGTCATAATATAATAGAGACAGTAGATCTAGCTGGTCTGTCATAATATAATAGAGACAGTAGATCTAGCTGGTCTGTCATAATATAATAGAGACAGTAGATCTAGCTGGTCTGTCATAATATAATAGAGACAGTAGATCTAGCTGGTCTGTCATAATATAATAGAGACAGTAGATCTAGCTGGTCTGTCATAATATAATAGAGACAGTAGATCTAGCTGGTCTGTCATAATATAATAGAGACAGTAGATCTAGCTGGTCTGTCATAATATAATAGAGACAGTAGATCTAGCTGGTCTGTCATAATATAATAGAGACAGTAGATCTAGCTGGTCTGTCATAATATAATAGAGACAGTAGATCTAGCTGGTCTGTCATAATATAATAGAGACAGTAGATCTAGCTGGTCTGTCATAATATAATAGAGACAGTAGATCTAGCTGGTCTGTCATAATATAATAGAGACAGTAGATCTAGCTGGTCTGTCATATTATAATAGAGACAGAGACAGTAGATCCAGCTGGTCTGTCATATTATTATAGAGACAGTAGATCTAGCTGGTCTGTCATAATATAATAGAGACAGTAGATCTAGCTGGTCTGTCATAATATAATAGAGACAGTAGATCTAGCTGGTCTGTCATAATATAATAGAGACAGTAGATCTAGCTGGTCTGTCATATTATAATAGAGACAGAGACAGTAGATCCAGCTGGTCTGTCATATTATAATAGAGACAGTAGATCTAGCTGGTCTGTCATAATATAATAGAGACAGTAGATCTAGCTGGTCTGTCATAATATAATTTAGACAGTAGATCTAGCTGGTCTGTCATAATATAATAGAGACAGTAGATCTAGCTGGTTTGTCATATTATAATAGAGACAGTAGATCTAGCTGGTCTGTCATAATATAATAGAGACAGTAGATCTAGCTGGTCTGTCATAATATAATAGAGACAGTAGATCTAGCTGGTCTGTCATAATATAATAGAGACAGTAGATCTAGCTGGTCTGTCATAATATAATAGAGACAGTAGATCTAGCTGGTCTGTCATAATATAATAGAGACAGTAGATCTAGCTGGTCTGTCATAATATAATAGAGACCAGTAGATCTAGCTGGTCTGTCATAATATAATAGAGACAGTAGATCCAGCTGGTCTGTCATATTATTATAGAGACAGTAGATCTAGCTGGTCTGTCATAATATAATAGAGGCAGTAGATCTAGCTGGTCTGTCATAATATAATAGAGACAGTAGATCTAGCCCGTCTGTCATAATATAATAGAGACATTAGATCTACCTGGTCTGTCATATTATAATAGAGACAGTAGATCTAGCTGGGCTGTCATAATAAAATAGAGAGAGTAGATCTGGCTGGTCTGTCATAATATAATAGAGACAGTAGATATTGCTTGTCTGTCATAATACAATAGAGGCAGTAGATCTAGCTGGTCTGTCATAATATAATAGAGACAGAGACAGTAGATCTGGCTGGTCTGTCATAATATAATAGAAACAGTAGTTCTAGCTGGTCTGTCATAATATAATAGAGACGGTAGATCTAGCTGGTCTCTCATAATATAATAGAGACAGTAGATCTAGCTGGTCTGTCATATTATAATAGAGACAGTAGATCTAGCTGGTCTGTCATAATATAATAGAGACAGTAGATCTAGCTGGTCTGTCATAATATAATAGAGACAGTAGATCTAGCTGGTCTGTCATAATATAATAGAGACAGTAGATCTAGCTGGTCTGTCATAATATAAAAGAGACAGTAGATCAAGCTGGTCTGTCTTAATTTAATTGGACTGTAGATCTAGCTGGTCTGTCATAATATAAAAGAGACAGTAGATCTAGCTGGTCTGTCATATTATAATAGAGACAGAGACAGTAGATCTAGCTGGTCTGTCATATTATAATAGAGACAGTAGATCTAGCTGGTCTGTCATAATACAATAGAGGCAGTAGATCTAGCTGGTCTGTCATAATTTAATAGAGACAGATCTAGCTTGTCTGTCATATTATAATAGAGACAGTAGATCTAGCTGGTCTGTCATAATATAATAGAGACAGTAGATCTGGCTGGTCTGTCATAATATAATAGAGACAGTAGATCTAGCTGGTCTGTCATATAATAATAGAGACAGAGACAGTAGATCCAGCTGGTCTGTCATATTATTATAGAGACAGTAGATCTAGCTGGTCTGTCATAATATAATAGAGACAGTAGATCTAGCTGATCTGTCATAGTATAATAGAGACAGAAAAACTAGCTGGTCTTTCGTAGTATAATGAAGAGACAGTAGATCTAGCTTGTCTGCCATAATATAATTTAGACAGTAGATGTAGCTGGTCTGTCATAATATAATTTTTAAAGTCTGTCATAGTATAATAGAGACAGAAAAACTAGCTGGTCTTTCGTAGTATAATGAAGAGACAGTAGATCTAGCTTGTCTGCCATAATATAATTTAGACAGTAGATGTAGCTGGTCTGTCATAATGTAATAGAGACAGTAGATCTGGATGGTCTGTCATAAAATATTTTAGACAGTAGATCTAGCTGGTTTGGAGTAATATAATAGAGACAGTAAATCTAGTGTCTTTCGTAATATAATTGAGACAGTAGATGTAGCTGGTCTGTCAAAATATAATTGAGACAGTAGTTCTAGCTGGTCTGTAATAATATAATGGAGACAGTAGTTCTAGCTGGTCTGTCAAAATATAATAGAGACAGTAGATCTATCCTGGTCTGTCGTAGTAATAAAAAGACAGTAGATTTTGCTGGTCTGTCATAAAATAGTAGAGAATAGATCTAGCTGGTATTGTAACGGGATTCTTCCTGGGAAGGAGAGGCGTACCAAAACGCAGCGTGGTTATTTATAAACATCTTTAATAAAGATGATAACTTGAACAATGTATAATACAAAATAAGAAACGTGAAAAACCAAAACAGCCCTATCTGGTGCAACAAACACAAAGACAGGAACAACCAACCACAAAACCCAACACAAAACAGGCTACCTAAATATGGTTCCCAATCAGAGACAATGACTAACACCTGCCTCTGATTGAGAACCATATCAGGCCAAACATAGAAATAGACAAACTAGACACACAACATAGAATGCCCACTCAGATCACACCCTGACCAAACAAAACATAGAAACATACAAAGCAAACTATGGTCAGGGTGTGACAGTACCTCCCCCCCAAAGTGCGGACTCCGGCCACAAAAGCTGAACCTATTGGGGAGGGTCTGGGTGGGCATCTGTCCGCGGTGGCGGCTCTGGTGCTGGACGTGGCCCCCACTTCACCATAGTCTTAGTCCGCTTCATTGTCCGCCTCCGTGGCCTCCTAACCACAGCGACCCTTCTACATGACCCCACTGGACTGAGGGGCAGCTCGGGACAGAGGGGCAGCTCGGGACAGAGGGGCAGCTCGGGACAGAGGGGCAGCTCGGGACAGAGCGGCAGCTCGGGACAGAGGGGCAGCTCGGGACAGAGGGGCAGCTCCGTACTGGCTGACGACTCTGGCAGATCCTGGCTGACTGGCAGATCCTGGTTGAATGGCGGCTCTGGCAGATCCTGGCTGACTGGCGGATCCTGGCTGACTGGCGGCTCTGGCGGATCCTGGCTGACTGGCGGCTCTGGCGGATCCTGGCTGACTGGTGGATCCTGGCTGACTTGCGGCACTGGCGGATCCTGGCTGACTTGCGGCACTGGCGGATCCTGGCTGACTGGCGGCACTGGCGGATCCTGGCTGACTGGTGGCTCCTGGCTGACTGGCGGCTCCTGGCAGACTGGTGGCTCCTTGTAGACTGGCGGCTCCTTGCAGACTGGCGGCACTGGCGGCTCCTTGCAGACTGGCGGCTCTGATGGCGCTGGGCAGACGGGTATCTCAGGCGGCGCTGGACAGGCGGGAGACTTCGGGAGCGCTGGAGAGGAGGAAGGCTCTGGCAGCGCTGGACAGGTGGGAGACTCCGGCAGCGCTGGACAGGTGGGAGACTCCGGCAGCGCTGGACAGGTGGGAGACTCCGGCAGCGCTGGAGAGGAGGAAGGCTCCGGCAGCACTGGACAGGCGGGAGCACCTGTAGGAATGAGACGGAGAGACAGCCTGGTGCGGGGGGCTGCCACCGCAGGGCTGGTGGGTGGAGGTGGTACCGGATAGGCCAGACCGTGCAGGCGCACTGGAGCTCTTGAGCACTGAGCCTGTCCAACCTTACCTGGTTGAATGCTCCCGGTCGCCCTGCCAGTGCAGCGAGGTGGAATAGCCCGCACTGGGCTATGCAGGCGAACCGGGGACACCATGCGCAAGGCTGGTGCCATGTAAGCCGGCCCAAGGAGACGCACTGGAGACCAGATGCGTAGAGCCGGCTTCATGGCACTTCATGGCACTTGCCCACTCTAGCCCGGCCGATACGCGGAGCTGGTATGTACCGCACCGGGCTATGCACCCGCACTGGGGACACCATGCGCCTCACAGCATAACACGGTGCCTGCCCGGTCTCTCTAGTCCCCCGGTAAGCACAGGAAGTTGGCGCCGGTCTCCTACCTGGCTTCGCCACACTTCCTGTGTGCCGTCCAACTCATCCTCCCATGTCCAGTCCTCCTTGCGCTGCTCCTGCTGCCTGTCACCACGCCGCTTGGTCCTGTTGTGGTGGGTGGTTCTGTAACCGGATTCTTCCTGGGAAGGAGAGGCGTACCAAAACGCAGCGTGGTAATTTATAAACATCTTTAATAAAGATAACTTGAACAATGTATAATACAAAATAAGAAATGTGAAAAACCAAAACAGCCCTATCTGGTGCAACAAACACAAAGACAGGAACAACCACCCACAAAACCCAACACAAAACAGGCTACCTAAATATGGTTTCCAATCAGAGACAACGACTAACACCTGCCTCTGATTGAGAACCATATCAGGCCAAACATAGAAATAGACAAACTAGACACACAACATAGAATGCCCACTCAGATCACACCCTAACCAAACAAAACATAGAAACATACAAAGCAAACTATGGTCAGGGTGTGACAGGTATGTCATAAAATAGTAGAGACAGTAGATCTAGCTAGTCTGCCATAATATAAGAGAGACAGTAGATTTAGCTGGACTGTCATAATATAATTGAGACAGTAGATCTAGCTGGTCTGTCATAATATGATAGAGACAGTAGATGTAGCCGGTCTGTCATAAAATAATTGAGACCGTAGATCTAGCTGTTCTGTAGTAATATAATAGAGACAGTTATAGATCTGACTATTGTTATAGATCAAGTTTGTTTTTTATAGATGTTACTACAGCTATAGATCGGGTTTGTAGTTATAGATCTGGTTTGTAGTTATAGATCTGACTCTAGTTGTAGATCTGACTATTGTTATAGATCCGGTTTGTAGTCATAGATGTTACTACAGCTATAGATCGGGTTTTGTAGTTATAAATCTGGTTTGTAGTTATTGATATGACTCTAGTTGAAGATCTGTCTATAGTTATAGATCTGACTATAGTTATAGATCTGACTATAGTTATAGATCTGACTATAGTTGTAGATCTGGCTATAGTTAATGATATGTCTATTGTCATGACATTGCCCTCTTTGGGCACCTGCCTCCTCCTCCAACTAGGCTGCTGTGGTCAGAGAGAGGTCGTAAATTCCTGAGAAGACCCTGCCTCATGGCCACATAGCATAAGAGACAGAGTGAATTTTCATAGAGAACAAAGGAATTTCTTCCATCTCACAGAACTTGAGTTCTGAACAAATTTCATGTTCAGGAGAAAGTATGAAAGATCGGTGAAGAATCCAGCTGGTCTGTCATAATATAATTGAGGCAGTAGATATAGCTAGTCTGTCATAATATAATAGAGACAGTTATAGATCTGACTATTGTTATAGATCCGGTTTGTAGTTATAGATGTTACTACAGCTATAGATCGGGTTTGTAGTTATAGATCTGACTTTCGTTGTAGTTCTGACTATTGTTATAGATCCAGATGGTAGTTATAGATTGTTAGGAATTTTATGACTAATGACTAAACAATATCTACATTTTAAAAATAACTATAAATTAATTAAACTCTACTCTGTTTTATTATATCTGATTAATAATATTAATTCATAAGTGAGGGATTGCGGAGCATGAAACGGGGTAATTCAATTAAATAAATACCATTCCAGCCAGGTTGGGGAGGACTAGATTGTGGGTTTTAAGTAAGCAGAAAGCATTGTTAACCTATGGTTGAACCGACTTAACTTAGCTCTGGGATGTTTAGATAAGGAAGTGTGTGTTTTCTTAGGTTTTCCATTAGCTGGAACTGTCTGCTCAATGGTGATGTATGAAGACTTCAGAAGTTTGATCTTGATTTAACTGTGTGTCTGGAGTAAGAGAGCGAAGGGGTGGGAATTAACTTTTCAACTTGTTGGAATCCCGGTTGCCCTCTTTGGGCACCTGCCTCCTTCAATTAGGCTGCTGTGGTCAGAGAGAGGTCGTAAATTCCTGAGATAACCCTGCCTCATGGCCACATAGTATGAGAGACAGAGTGAATTTTCATGGAGAACAAAGGGATTTCTTCAGAACTTGAGGTTCGAACAAATTTCATGTTCAGGAGAAAGTATAAAAGATCGGTGAAGAATCCAGCTATGAACTGGTCCGTTTGTTACAACTTGGAGAAGCTCATGGGAGACGGTGTGGCCACTTAACGCTGTTTATATAATAGCCTCAGATACACAATTTTACAATGTGATTTTGGACTGTTTAATGAAGGAAAATCCAAATCCCTTTAGAGTTTAACTAAATCAGAGGACCGCCCCTGAGCCCAGTTAGGGTCAGGCATCCTGGGACAGCCCCTTTTCTGCAATTCCGAATAAAAACCCAACTTTGAGAAATGATCACCAGACCATGTTTCTCTCAGTCACGGGAGTACAAAGGTTGCAGACCATTGCTGAATCTTTTAACCATACCACGTGGTTAAATTCTTAGACTATCGATACCGACAGAATAAGAACAAGTCTTTGATATGAATTACTAGTCTGCAGCTAGGAATTCGGTATCATTGAACGCGAAGAACAACAACCGCGGAAACATCCATTCTATAACGAAACGAATGTCACTCTGAACACACCACTCTGACCACACACATACACACACACAGAGACAGAGAGACAGAGAGAGAATGAGACAGAGAAAGAATGAGAGAGAGAGAGAGAGAGAGAGAGAGAGATAGAGAATGAGAGAGAATGAGAGAGAGAGAGAGAGAGAGAAAGAGAGAGAGAGAATGAGAGAAAAGAGAGGGGACGAAAACTCTTCAACAGAAACTAACTTTTCAACAGCGATCAAGACGACACACTGAGCGTAAATATATATATTGATTGCAATTGTTCCCGAATGAGTGAGCGTTCATGTGTAAAGGATTAGCATTTCAATTGTTATAATTATCAACTTTGTCGTGTCTCATCTCAGTTGACACCCACTTCCCCTTTTGTCTAACAAGCCGCGATGCCGGTTAAACCCACTAGGGCACATTCTCCTATCATTTCATGTAACCATATTTACCTTGTTTGTTTGTTTATGCATTTCTGTAAATTACTTAGTTAGTAATAAATAAATTATTTAAGACAATTGATGTATGGATGACTCATGGTGAAGACTGGGTTCGTGCAGATAACCAACAATTTACGCTGTTTGGAATGAGACTAACGTGAGGTAAAGTAAATAATTCATTAATCAGAAGACTATATATCAGATATGAAAATATCTGAAAGGCTATGTTGAGAAATTATAACTTTGTAATCTGAATATTTTCCTTGGTGCCCTGACTTCCTAGTTAATTACGGTTACATGATTAATCAGTCTAATCGAGTAATACTAATTACAGAGAATCTTTGATAAAACTACAATACGACACTATAGTTATTGATCTGGTTTGTAGTTTTTGATCTGACTACAGTTATAGATCTGGTTTGTAGTTATATATCTGACTATAGTTATAGATCTGACTATTGTTATAGATCCGTTTTTTAGTTATAGATGTTACTACAGCAATAGATCAGGTTTGTAGTTATAGATCCGGTTTGTAGTTATAGATGTTACTACAGTAATAGATCCGGTTTGTAGTTATAGATGTTATTACAGCTATAGATCGGGTTTGTAGTTATAGATCTGAATATAGTTATAGATCTGACTATTGTTATAGATCCGGTTTGTAGTTATAGATGTTATTACAGCTATAGATCGGGTTTGTAGTTATAGATCTGACTATAGTTATAGATCTGACTACAGTAATAGATCTGACTATAGTTCTAGATCTGACTATAGTTCTAGATCTGGTTTGTATGTTTAAGACCACAGACAGACTTTTCTCTGCACACCCAAGGACAGAGACAGAAATAAGCTGTTCTCTGCTCAGCCAAGGCCCCAGACAGAAGCTCTTCTCTTCCCCCATGTGGACAAAATGTGTAAGTCTCTCTCTCTTAAATTACAGGTTGTAATGCAACAAAAATAAGAAAAATGCCAAGGGGGATGAATACTTTTGCAAGGCACTGTATGGCACACAAACCTGCAAAGAGTGCCGCCCACCAAAACTCATGGACCAGTGACCAGTTGGGCTTTATGGAAGAGTGGCCAGAAAAAAAGACATTGCTTCAAGAAAAAAAAAAAGCAAACACGTTTGGTGTTCGCCAAAAGGCATGTGGGAGACTCCCCAGACATATATGGAAGAAGGTACTCTGGTCAGATTGAGCTTTTTAGCCATCAAGGAAAATGCTATTTCTGGTGCAAACACAACACCTTTCATCACCTCGAGAACACCATTCCCACAGTGAAGTGTGGTGACAGTAACATGCTGTGGGTATGTTTTCCATCGGCAGGGACTGGGAAACTAGTCAGAATTGAAGGAATGATGGATGGGGCTAAATAAAGGGAAATTCTTGAGGGAAACCTGTTTCAGTCTTCAAGAGATTTGAGACTAGGATGGAGGTTCACCTACCAGCAGGGCAATGACCCTAAACAAACTGCTAAAGCAACACTCGAGTGGTTTAAGGGGAAACATTTAAATGTCTTGGAAGGGCCTAGTCAAAGCCCAGACCTCAATCCAATTGAGAATCTGTGGTATGACTTGCGGAACCCATCCAACTTGAAGGAGCTGGAGCAGTTTTGCATTGAAGAAAAATCCCAGTGACTAGATGTGCCAAGCTTAAAAAGACATACCCCAAGAGACTTGCAGCTGTAATTGCTGCAAAAGGTGGCTCTACAAAGTATTGACTTTGGGGGGGTTAATAGTTATGCACGCTTAAGTTCTGTTTTTTTTGTCTAATTTCTTGTTTGTTTCACAATAAAAAATATTTTGCATCTTCAAAGTGGTAGACATGTTATGTAAATCAAATGATACAAACCCCCCAAAAAATCAATTTCAATTACAGGTTGTAAGGTAACAAAATAGGAAAAATGCCAAGGGGGTGAGTACTCCTGACCCCTCCTGTCTCAGCCTTCAGTATTTATGCTGCAGTAGTTTATGTGTTGTTGGGCTAGGGTCAGTCTGTTATATCTGGAGTATTTCTCCGGTCTTATCCGGTGTGCTGTTAGATTTTAAGTATTCTCTCTCTAATTCTCTCTTTCTTTCTTTCTCTCTCCCGGAGGACCTGAGCCCAAGGACCATGCCTTAGGACTACCTGGCATGATGACTCCTTGTTGTCCCCAGTCCACCTGGCCGTGCTGCTGCTCCAGTTTCAACTGTTCTGCCTGCGGCTATGGAACCTGTTCACTGTGATTACTATTATTGGACCCTGCTGGTCATTTATGAACATTTGAACATCTTGGTCATGTTTGTTTCTTCCTAGGTTTTGGCCTTTCTAGGGAGTTTTTCCTAGCCACCGTGCTTCTACACCTGCATTGCTTGCTGTTTGGGGTTTTAGGCTGGGTTTCTGTACAGCACTTTGAGATATCAGCTGATGTAAGAAGGGCTATATAAATACATTTGATTACGCAAGCCACTGTAAATGTAAATCAGGGACACTCAAATTAGTATGATATGTTCCGTTTGATATGGTTACATAAGATGGTTACTGAAGGCAACACAACTAGTAGGGTGGAAGGGTGGGTGTATAAAGCAAACGTCTAGCAACCCAAAGGACGCAAGTTCAAATCTCATCACAGACAACTTTAAGCATTTTAGCTAATTAGCAACTTTTCAACTACTTACAAGTTTTATTTCAGGTACTTTGTCTGTTAGCCAACCCTTACCCTAACCCTTTAACCTAACTCCTAATTAGTCAGCTAGCTAGAATTCTTTACATAATTATCATACGTTTTGCAAATCTGGAACATATTGTACATTTTAAAAATTCATAACATATAATACGAAATGAGTGCTGAACATTTTAAATAAATACATACCATACGAAACGTAACATATCATAGTAAATGCAGTGTCTCGGATTTAGGTACAGAATAATATGAAATTCTCTGTGCATGGCTACACTTGTGAGCTCCACAGAGGCATTCGCATGTGGTAGAGAGAATCCGCTGGTCACCTTTAGAGACCTGCCAACAGGAAGTGGTCATCTATAGAGACCTGCCAACAGGAAGGAATCCCCTGGTCACCTATAGAGACCTGCCAACAGGAAGTGGTCACCTATAGAGACCTGCCAACAGGATGTGGTCACCTATAGAGACCTGCCAACAGGAAGGAGGTTAAGAGTTAGATGCCTTTCAATGCATGACGTTGAACCTTGAAACGCATTTGTTGTAAGAATTGTGCAATATAAATAAAGTTTGATGACATTACAGCTGTGGAATATTTAATAAACTGATTTTCACAAGGACAAATTTTTCCATAAACTTTGAAATGATAACGTGGGTAGGATTCTAAACATCAAGACTGTGTGAATGCATGTACCACTCTGAATAAATACATTTGAATATTTGTCTCTGGTCATGAAACTACCATTCAGGCTGGATGTCTTAACTAAGTACATTCTGAACGTCAATAGATTTTTAGATTCATTCTCATCAATGACAACATTCTAGAACTGAGTTATCGCTCATCTAAATCCGGTATCCTGGGTAATCTGGTTACTGATTCTATAATTGATTAAGTGTATGCCTTTCAAGGCTCTTTCCTTGTAGAATAGTGACAGCTGTGTAGAACACATTGTATTTCTAAGATGCTAAAAAAAAAGGTTTTGACTAGTTCTCTCCTTACTAGCTAGCTAAAGTGTAGTCAGTGGCTAGCTAAGATTGAGAAAGGGGATGGAATAAGTTCAACTCTTTATTCATTTCATTTTCCATACAGCACATGGATTCATCATGGATTGGGCACAGATCTCTGATCACGCTGGTGAACGGTAGCTGACTGTCAGCTAGAGATGATGTGCAGCAGCTTCCTGCAGGAATTTCTAGACTTGCTGAGGTATCTCTGTTGCTAATTAGCATTTAGACATTTTTAGAGTCAATTGAGGTGAACATATTGACAAAACTCAACTTGTCTGAGAGAGAATTACACTTTTCAAAACGTCACTCCAAGGTAAGGTTATACCAAACACATACTTAATTTGTAAAATGTATTATGTGAGACAACACTACAGTGGTAGGCTTGATTACCAACAATGACGAGATGGCCTACAGGGAGGAGGTGAGGGCAAGAATTATTAATTTGATGGAAAAGCAAATTTAGCCTCTTAGCCTACGTCGTTAAAACTCGTCTCTTGCTGTGAAAATGTTTTGTGGGATAGTTTTCAGGCCTTGTGGGTAAGTTTTCAGAGTTCTTTTGGGTCTTAAATTTTAGCTAGACCTGCTAGCCCTCACTCGTAGGGTATGTAAACATTATATAAAGTGGCATTGTTTAAAGTGGCTACATTCATTAAATCCAATTTTTTATTATTAAAGTGGCTAGAGATGAGTCAGTATGTTGGCAGTAGCCACTCAATGTTAGTAATGGCTGTTTAACAGTCTGATGGCTTTGAGATAGAAGCTGTTTTTCAGTCTCTCGGTCCCCACTTTGATGCACCTGTACTGACCTCGCCTTCTGAATGATAGCGGGGTGAACAGGCAGTGGCTCGGGTGGTTGTTGTCCTTGATGATCTTTTTGGCCTTCCTGTGACATCGGGTGGTGGAGGTGTCCTGGAGGGCAGGTAGTTTTTGCCCCCGGTGATGCATTGTGCAGACCTCACTACCTTCTGCAGAGCCTTACGGTTGTGGGCGGTGCAGTTGCCGTACCAGGCAGTGATACAGCCCGACAGGATGCTCTCGATCGTGCATCTGTAGAAGTTTGTGAGTGCTTTTGGTGACAAGCCGAATTTCTTCATCCTCCTGAGGTTGAAGAGGAGCAGTTTCGCCTTCTTCACCACGCTGTCTATGTGGTTGGACCATTTCAGTTTGTCCTTGATGTGTACACAGAGGAACTTAAAACTTTCCACCTTCTCCACTGCTGTCCCATCAATGTGGATAGAGGGGTGCTCCCTCTGCTGTTTCCTGAAGTCCACAATCATCTCCTTTGTGTTGTTGACGTCTCTCAAAGAACTTCATGATGACAGAAGAGAGTGCGCCTCGGCAATAGTCATTTAGTTCATTTACCTTAGCTTTCTTGGGAACAGGAACAATGGTGGCCATCTTGAAGCATGTGGGGACAGCAGACTGGGTAGGGAGAGATTGAATATTTCCGGAAACACATCAGCCAGCTGGTCTGCGCATGCTCCGAGGATGCGACTAGGGATGCTGTCTGGGCCGGCAGCCTTGCGAGGGTTAACATGTTTAAATGTCTTACTCACGTCGACCACAGAGAAGGAGAGCCCAAATTCCTTGGGAGCCACATCGATGGTACTCTATTATCTTCAAAGCAGGCGAAGATGTATAGCTTGTCTGGGTGCAAGACGTCAGTGTTCGCAACGTGGCTGGTTTCCCCTTTGTAATCCGTGATTGTCTGTAGACCCTGCCACATACGTCTCGTGTCTGAGCCATTGAATTGTGACTCGACTTTGTCTCTATACTGACGCTTTGCTTGTTTGATTGCCTTGGAGGGAATAGTTACACTGTTTGTATTCAGTCATGTTTCCAGTAGCCTTGCCATGATTAAATGCAGTGGTTCGCGCTTTCAGTTTTGTGTGAATGCTGCCATCAATTTCTGGTTAGGAAAGGTTTTAATAGTCACAGTGAGTACAACATCTCCGATGCACTTGCTAATAAACTCGCTCACCGAATCAGCGTATATGTAAATGTTGTTGTCTGAGGCTATCCGGAACATATCCCAGTCCACGTGATCGAAGCAATCCTGAAGCGTGGAATCAGATTGGTCAGACCAGCGTTGGATAGACCTAAGCATGGGCTAAACCTGTTTTAATTTGAGCCTTTAGGAGGGGAGCAACAAGATGGAGTCATGGTCAGACTTGCCGAAGGGAGGGCAGGGGAGTGCTTTGTATGCATAGTGGAATTTAGAGTAGCAATGGTCCAGAATGCTATCAGCTCATGTCGCGCATTCGATATGCTGATAGAATTTAGGAAGCCTTGTTCTCAGATTAGCTTTGTTAAAATCCCTGGCTACAATAAATGCAGTCTCAGGATATATGGTTTCCAGTTTACATAGAGTCCAGTGAAGTTCTTTCAGGGCCGTTGAGGTATCTGCGTTGGGGGGATATTCACGACTGACTATAATCAAAGAGAATTCTCTTGGTAGATAATGTGGTCAGCATTTGATTGTAAGGAATTCCCTAGATGCAGTTGCACCCCTAAAAACTAAAAACATTTCTCATAAGAAACTAGCTCCCTGGTACACAGAAAATACCCGAGCTCTGAAGCAAGCTTCCAGAAAATTGGAACGGAAATGGCGCCACACCAAACTGGAAGTCTTCCGACTAGCTTGGAAAGACAGTACCATGCAGTACTGTAGAGCCCTTACTGCTGCTCGATCAACCTATTTTTCTAACTTAATTGAGGAAAATAAGAACAATCCGAAATTCCTTTTTGATACTGTCGCAAAGCTAACTAAAAAGCAGCATTCCCCAAGAGAGGATGACTTTCACTTTAGCAGTAATAAATTCATGAACTTCTTTGAGGAAAAGATTATGATTATTAGAAAGCAAATTACGGACTCCTCTTTAAATCTGCGTATTCCTTCAAAGCTCAGTTGTCCTGAGTCTGCACAACTCTCCCAGGACCTAGGATCAAGAGAGACGCTCAAGTGTTTTAGTACTATATCTCTTGACACAATGATGAAAATAATCATGGCCTCTAAACCTTCAAGCTGCATACTGGACCCTATTCCAACTAAACTACTGAAAGAGCTGCTTCCTGTGCTTGGCCCTCCTATGTTGAACATAATAAACGGCTCTCTATCCACCGGATGTGTACCAAACTCACTAAAAGTGGCAGTAATAAAGCCTCTCTTGAAAAAGCCAAACCTTGACCCAGAAAATATTAAAAACTATAGGCCTATATCGAATCTTCCATTCCTCTCAAAATTTTTAGAAAAGGCTGTTGCGCAGCAACTTACTGCCTTCCTGAAGACAAACAATGTATACGAAATGCTTCAGTCTGCTTTTAGACCCCATCATAGCACTGAGACGGCACTTGTGAAGGTGGTAAATTACATTTTAATGGCATCGGACCGAGGCTCTGCATCTGTCCTCGTGCTCCTAGACCTTAGTGCTGCTTTTGATACCATCGATCACCACATTCTTTTGGAGAGATTGGAAACCCAAATTGGTCTACACGGACAAGTTCTGGCCTGGTTTAGATCTTATCTGTCGGAAAGATATCAGTTTGTCTCTGTGAATGGTTTGTCCTCTGACAAATCAACTATAAATTTCGGTGTTCCTCAAGGTTCCGTTTTGGGACCACTATTGTTTTCACTATATATTTTACCTCTTGGGGATGTTATTCGAAAACATAATGTTAACTTTCACTGCTATGCGGATGACACACAGCTGTACATTTCAATGAAACATGGTGAAGCCCCAAAATTGCCCTTGCTAGAAGCATGTGTTTCAGACATAAGGAAGTGGATGGCTGCAAACTTTCTACTTTTAAACTCGGACAAAACAGAGATGCTTGTTCTAGGTCCCAAGAAACAAAGAGATCTTCTGTTGAATCTGACAATTAATCTTAATGGTTGTACAGTTGTCTCAAATAAAACTGTGAAGGACCTCGGCGTTACTCTGGACCCTGATCTCTCTTTTGAAGAACATATCAAGACCATTTCAAGGACAGCTTTTTTCCATCTACGTAACATTGCAAAAATCAGAAACTTTCTGTCCAAAAATGATGCAGAAAAATTAATCCATGCTTTTGTCACTTCTAGGTTAGACTACTGCAATGCTCTACTTTCCGGCTACCTGGATAAAGCACTAAATAAACTTCAGTTGGTGCTAAATACGGCTGCTAGAATCCTGACTAGAACCATAAAATTTGATCATATTACTCCAGTGCTAGCCTCTCTACACTGGCTTCCTTTCAAAGCAAGGGCTGATTTCAAGGTTTTACTGCTAACCTACAAAGCATTACATGGGCTTGCTCCTACCTATCTCTCTGATTTGGTCCTGCCGTACATACCTACACGAACGCTACGGTCACAAGACGCAGGCCTCCTAATTGTCCCTAGAATTTCTAAGCAAACAGCTGGAGGCAGGGCTTTCTCCTATAGAGCTCCATTTTTATGGAACGGTCTGCCTACCCAAGTCAGAGACGCAAACTCGGTCTCAACGTTTAAGTCCTTACTGAAGACTTATCTCTTCAGTGGGTCATATGATTGAGTGTAGTCTGGCCCAGGAGTGGGAAGGTGAACGGAAAGGCTCTGGAGCAACGAACAGCCCTTGCTGTATCTGCCTGGCCGGTTCCCCTCTTCCCACTGGGATTCTCTGCCTCTAACCCTATTACAGGGGCTGAGTCACTGGCTTACTGGGGTTCTCTCATACCGTCCCTGGAAGGGGTGCGTCACCTGAGTGGGTTGATTCACTGATGTGGTCATCCTGTCTGGGTTGGCGCCCCCCCTTGGGTTGTGCCATGGCGGAGATCTTTGTGGGCTATACTCAGCCTTGTCTCAGGATGGTAAGTTGGTGGTTGAAGATATCCCTCTAGTGGTGTGGGGGGCTGTGCTTTGGCAAAGTGGGTGGGGTTATATCCTTCCTGTTTGGCCCTGTCTGGGGTGTCCTCGGATGGGGCCACAGTGTCTCCTGACCCCTCCTGTCTCAGCCTCCAGTATTTATGCTGCAGTAGTTAATGTGTCGGGGGGCTAGGGTCAGTTTGTTATATCTGGAGTACCTCTCCTGTCCTATTCGGTGTCCTGTGTGAATCTAAGTGTGCGTTCTCTAATTCTCTCTTTCTCTCTCTCTCTCGGAGGACCTGAGCCCTAGGACCACGCCCCAGGACTACCTGACATGATGACTCCTTGCTGTCCCCAGTCCACCTGACCGTGCTGCTGCTCCAGTTTCAACTGTTCTGCCTTATTATTTTTCGACCATGCTGGTCATTTATGAACATTTGAACATCTTTGCCATGTTCTGTTATAATCTCCACCCGGCACAGCCAGAAGAGGACTGGCCACCCCACATAGCCTGGTTCCTCTCTAGGTTTCTTCCTAGGTTTTGGCCTTTCTAGGGAGTTTTTCCTAGCCACCGTGCTTCTACACCTGCATTGCTTGCTGTTTGGGGTTTTAGGCTGGGTTTCTGTACAGCACTTTGAGATATCAGCTGATGTACGAAGGGCTATATAAATAAATTTGATTTGATTTGATTTACTACACCTATTGTATTCAGCATTTCACTGTAAGGTCTACTACACCTGTTGTATTCAGCACGAAGGGCTATATAAATACATTTGATTTGATTCGCTGCCTTGAGTTTGCCAGATCTCTCATCCCAAACAGGATTCCCTCCTTGAGTTTGCCAGATCTCTAATCCCAAACAGGATTCGCTGCCTGAGTTTGCCAGATCTCTAATCCCAAACAGGATTCGCTGCCTGAGTTTTCCAGATCTCTCATCCCAAACAGGATTCGCTGCCTGAGTTTGCCAGATCTCTGATCCCAAACAGGATTCGCTGCCTGAGTTTTCCAGATCTCTAATCCCAAACAGGATTCGCTGCCTGAGTTTTCCAGATCTCTCATCCCAAACAGGATTCGCTGCCTGAGTTTGCCAGATCTCTAATCCCAAACAGGATTCGCTGCCTGAGTTTTCCAGATCTCTCATCCCAAACAGGATTCACTGCCTGAGTTTGCCAGATCTCTAATCCCAAACAGGATTCACTGCCTGAGTTTGCCAGATCTCTAATCCCAAAAAGGATTCGCTGCCCGAGTTTTCCAGATCTCGCATCCCAAACAGGATTCACTGCCTGTATAAACTGGGGATGATTAGGTGACCATGATGGTATGAGGGACAGTTTGAGAATTTAGCCAGGACACCGGGGTTAACACCCCTACTCATACGATAAGTGCCATGGGATCTTTAATGGCCTCAGAGAGTCAGGACACCCTACACAGTAGGGCAGTGTCCCGAATCACTGCCCTGGGGCATTGGGATATTTTTTTAGACCAGAGGAAAGAGTGCCTCCTACTGGCCCTCCAACACCACTTCCAGCAGCATCTGGTCTCCCATCCAGGGACCGACCAGGACCAACCCTGCTTAGCTTCAGTGATTTCATGTAGTGATATCAATGGCTGATACTACTACACATGAGCTGAGCTGACACATGATACAATACTGTAATTTATTAAAACAGGAAAGATTTTGGTTCAACCCTGCAGAGCATGAATACTACAACACAGAATTCAAACAGAGATCATTTTATTGGCATAAAAAAAAATACAAAATTATAGCATGCACACCATTGCTTCCTCACTGGAATCCATATGGTCCAATGGAATATTTTATGGGAGGTTGATATTGACGTTAGTAATGTCAAACGGTTATGTGTTATAATTCTGATCTTTCTACCGCAGTTAGTTTAAGAGGTCAGAAAATAAATAAATGATGAATTGGGAGAGTGTGTGTAATAAGTGTATGAATAACAATGTGTCCATGTATTGTATGTAGGTGGATGGTGCGCGTGACATGGATAGTAAGAGTGACAAAATAATTTACAGGGAGCATTAAAATTCTGTATATGTAGATTTACATTGCATGTGAAATAAGAGTTAAAATACATTATACCCTGTACATTCAGAAAGCTGTGTTTTAATGACTGCTACCAAACCCCAAGATCTAGCATACTCAATTAACCCTAGGATACCATCACCATTAACCCTAGGATACCATCACCATTAACCCTAGGATACCATTAACCCTAGGATACCCTCACCATTAACCCTAGGATACCATTAACCCTAGGATACCATCACCATTAACCCTAGGATACCATCACCATTAACCCTAGGATACCATCACCATTAACCCTAGGATACCATCACCATTAACCCCAGGATACCATCACCATTAACCCCAGGATACCATCACCATTAACCCTAGGATACCATCACCATTAACCCCAGGATACCATCACCATTAACCCTAGGATACCATCACCATTAACCCTAGGATACCATTAACCCTAGGATACCATCACCATTAACCCTAGGATACCATCACCATTAACCCTAGGATACCATTAACCCTAGGATACCATCACCATTAACCCTAGGATACCATCACCATTAACCCTAGGATACCATTAACCCTAGGATACCATCACCATTAACCCTAGGATACCATCACCATTAACCCTAGGATACCATTAACCCTAGGATACCATCACCATTAACCCCAGGATACCATCACCATTAACCCTAGGATACCATTAACCCTAGGATACCATCACCATTAACCCCAGGATACCATCACCATTAACCCTAGGATACCATCACCATTAACCCCAGGATACCATCACCATTAACCCCAGGATACCATTAACCCTAGGATACCATCACCATTAACCCTATGATATCATTAACCCTATGATACCATCACCATTAACCCTAGGACACCATTAACCCTAGGATTCCATTAACCCTAGGATACCATCACCATTAACCCCAGGATACCATCACCATTAACCCTAGGATACAGTCACCATTAACCCCAGGATACCATTAACCCCAGGATACCATTAACCCTAGGATACCATTAACCCTAGGATACCATTAACCCTAGGATACCATTAACCCTAGGATACCATTAACCCTGGGATATCATTAACCCTTGGATACCATCACCATTAACCCTAGGATACCATTAACCCTAGGATACCATTAACCCTAGGATACCCTCACATTAACCCTAGGATGCCTTCACCATTAACCCTTGGATACCATCACCATTAACCCTAGGATAACATTAACCCTAGGATACCATCACCATTAACCCTAGGATACCATTAACCCTAGGATACCATCACCATTAACCCTAGGATACCATTAACCCTAGGATACCATCACTATTAACCCCAGGATACCATCACCATTAACCCTAGGATACCATTAACCCTAGGATACCATCACCATTAACCCTAGGATACCATCTCACCACACTGACTTCAAAAGATGAAACAAACAAAAGATTAAGAAATAAAATTAATAAAGAGAATGAACTTCAAAACAACAATACATTGGTCCAGTAAAAGTGCTATTCAGACCTGATTGGTCTAGAATGACTATCCGGTCTGATCTCAGAGGTCAATCTATCTGGTCTGATCTCAGAGGTCCATCTATCTGGTCTGATCTCAGAGGTCCATCTATCTGGTCTGATCTCAGAGGTCCATCTACCTGGTCTGATCTCAGAGGTCCATCTATCTGGTCTGATCTCAGAGGTCCATCTACCTGGTCTGATCTCAGAGGTCCATCTAACTGGTCTGATCTCGGAGGTCCATCTATCTGGTCTGATCTATCTGGTCTGATCTCGGAGGTCCATCTATCTGGTCTGATCTATCTGGTCTGAGGTCCATCTATCTGGTCTGATCTCAGAGGTCCATCTTTCTGGTCTGATCTCAGAGGTCCATCTACCTGGTCTGATCTCAGAGGTCCATCTATCTGGTCTGATCTCAGAGGTCCATCTACCTGGTCTGATCTCAGAGGTCCATCTACCTGGTCTGATCTCAGAGGTCCATCTAACTGGTCTGATCTCGGAGGTCCATCTATCTGGTCTGATCTATCTGGTCTGATCTCGGAGGTCCATCTATCTGGTCTGATCTATCTGGTCTGATCTCGGAGGTCCATCTATCTGGTCTGATCTCGGAGGTCCATCTATCTGGTCTGATCTCGGAGGTCCATCTATCTGGTCTGATCTCGGAGGTCCATCTATCTGGTCTGATCTATCTGGTCTGATCTCGGAGGTCCATCTATCTGGTCTGATCTATCGGGTCTGATCTCGGAGGTCCATCTATCTGGTCTGATCTCGGAGGTCCATCTATCTGGTCTGATCTCGGAGGTCCATCTATCTGGTCTGATCTCGGAGGTCCATCTATCTGGTCTGATCTCGGAGGTCCATCTATCTGGTCTGATCTCGGAGGTCCATCTACCTGGTCTGATCCAGGTCTGACTCATCTTGGAGGTCCATCTATCTGGTCTGATCTTGGAGGCCCATCTATCTGGTCTGATTCAGACCTGAATGGTCTTGGAGGCCCATCTATCTGGTCTGATTCAGACCTGACTGGTCTTGGAGGTCCATCTATCTGGTCTGATCCAGACCTGACTGGTCTCGGAGGCCCATCTATCTGATCTGGTCTCGGATGCCCATCTATCTGATCTGGTCTCGGATGCCCATCTATCTGATCTGGTCTCGGATGCCCATCTATCTGATCTGGTCTAGGAGGCCCATCTATTTGATCTGCTCTAGGAGGCCCATCTATCTGATCTGCTCTAGGAGGCCCATCTATCTGATCTGGTCTAGGAGGCCCATCTATCTGATCTGGTCTAGGAGGCCCATCTATCTGATCTGGTCTAGGAGACCCATCTATTTGATCTGGTCTAGGAGGCCCATCTATTTGATCTGGTCTAGGAGGCCCATCTATCTGATCTGGCCTCGGAGGCCCATCTATCTGATCTGGTCTAGGAGGCCCATCTATCTGATCTGGTCTAGGAGGCCCATCTATCTGATCTGGTCTAGGAGGCCCATCTATCTGATCTGGTCTAGGAGGCCCATCTATCTGATCTGGTCTAGGAGGCCCATCTATCTGATCTGGTCTAGGAGGCCCATCTATCTGATCTGGTTTAGGAGGCCCATCTATCTGATCTGGTCTAGGAGGCCCATCTATCTGATCTGGCCTCGGAGGCCCATCTATCTGATCTGGTCTGATCCCAACAGGAGATGACAATCCAATATTACAAATAAAATAAAAATATATCTTTAAGATAATATTAATGGAAAAACATCAGGTATAATACATTTTGGATACAGCATGTAGACCACATGAGGACGGGCTCGTGGTAATGGCTGGTTTCCATGTGGTTGGCTCCGTTCCATCCATTATTATGAGCCGTCCTCCCCTCAGCAGACTCCACTGATGTACACAATCATATCCCACCATTCTGAGATCCTATTGGTCAGCTAAAACTTGTAAAAACAACAGATTCTGTTTCTAGAATCTCCCATATCACCTTCCTCATCAAGTACTACAGGTCCATAGAATGACCTGGCATTCAGACAGGAGGGGAATTTAGTTTGGCACCAGGCTCAGAAAAAAAATACATCATAGTAAACCCACCCAATCATTTAACCTCTGAACACTTCCTGTTTCCCGGCCAATTAGATCTGCAGCTGGGACAAATTTATTGGGAGAAAAAATATATATATATTGGCTGGGGCTGGGGAGTGGCAGAGACTACCATTGGCATGTAATTTGGTTTAATTTTATTGGCTGGGGCTGGGGAGTGGCAGAGATTACCATTGGCATGTAATTTGGTTTAATTTTATTGGCTGGGGCTGGAGAGTGGCAGAGACTAACATAGGCATGTCATTTGGTTTAATTTTATTGGCTGGGGAGTGGCAGAGACTAACATAGGCATGTCATTTGGTTTAATTGTATTGGCTGGGGCTGGGGAGTGGCAGAGACTAACATAGGCATGTCATTTGGTTTAATTTTATTGGCTGGGGCTGGGGAGTGGCAGAGACTACCTTAGGCATGTCATTTGGTTTAATTTTATTGGCTGGGGAGTGGCAGAGACTACCTTAGGCATGTCATTTGGTTTAATTGTATTGGCTGGGGAGTGGCAGAGACTACCTTAGGCATGTCATTTGGTTTAATTTTATTGGCTGGGGAGTGGCAGAGACTAACATAGGCATGTCATTTGGTTTAATTGTATTGGCTGGGGCTGGGGAGTGACAGAGACTAACATAGGCATGTCATTTGGTTTAATTTTATTGGCTGGGGCTGGGGAGTGGCAGAGACTACCTTAGGCATGTCATTTGGTTTAATTGTATTGGCTGGGGCTGGGGAGTGGCAGACACTACCTTAGGCATTTTATTTCTATGGAAACTGGAAATGAGCTTGTTAAGACCTGACTGATGGCTCTATAGAGCATTGCCTGTTAGACAAGGGCTTTGTCCCAAATGGTAGTGCACTATGTAGGGAATAGGGTGCCTGGGACGGAGCCAAAGGGCCTGTTCTTCCTGAGAGTAACAGAAACTAGTCGTTTGTTAATTAACATCTTAACTCTGGACGGGGCCTAGAGGTCTCACCGACCGACCACACTACTGTTAAATATATATCATCTTGGCTCCACCTCGGTGATCTCAGCATCTGCCTGATTGTTCCTTCAACGCCTCTAAATATTATTCACATAACATGAGAATAAGTAATGGTTCAGTACTCTAGTAGCTCATCTATACTGTGGTAGACAGTTCAGTGAAGTACTATTATACTGTGAGGGAGTTGTTCTGTCAGTGGCTAGCTAGTCGTCCATCCACAGCTGTATCAATACACTAACCCAATGGTTCCTGAGACTAGGGGTTAGGGGACGAGAACCCATGCCGAGTTAGGGGTTACACCATTTAGGGTGCCTCTTCATCACCACTTCTTAAAAGGGACCTACATAACATTACAGGGTAGTAAAGAGAGAGAGGAATTCAGATCATTAAACAAGCAGGTGGAATGAATTCAACCTTGTTTAGTTCTGTTGTCAATCTGGAGACAGTGTGTAATCAGTAGAACAACAAATCCAAACGGTCTATTCCACAACTCATGGACTGACCATCTGTCTAGAACCATTACAGGTAGGTAGTATATACTAACACACTGACCATCTGTCTAGAACCATTACAGGTAGGCAGTATATACTAACACACTGACCATCTGTCTAGAACCATTACAGGTAGGTAGTATATACTAACACACTGACCATCTGTCTAGAACCATTACAGGTAGGTAGTATATACTAACACACTGACCATCTGTCTAGAACCATTACAGGTAGGTAGTATATACTAACACACTGACCATCTGTCTAGAACCATTACAGGTAGGTAGTATATACTAACACACTGACCATCTGTCTAGAACCATTACAGGTAGGTAGTATATACTAACACACTGACCATCTGTCTAGAACCATTACAGGTAGGTAGTATATACTAACACACTGACCATCTGTCTAGAACCATTACAGGTAGGTAGTATATACTAACACGTCTTCTACAATGGCCATCTCTATCATTATTACACAGTGATGAGCAGCACAGAGCTGAGACATTATGATAGCGTGTCAAAGGGCACCCTATTCCCTGTTCTACTTTAGACCAGGGTCCACAGAGTACTGTGACAGCCAGGGTCCACAGAGTACTGTGACAGCCAGGGTCCACAGAGTACTGTGACAGCCAGGGTCCAGAGTACTGTGACAGCCAGGGTCCAGAGTACTGTGACAGCCAGGGTCCACAGAGTACTGTGACAGCCAGGGTCCACAGAGTACTGTGACAGCCAGGGTCCAGAGTACTGTGACAGCCAGGGTCCACAGAGTACTGTGACAGCCAGGGTCCACAGAGTACTGTGACAGCCAGGGTCCACAGAGTACTGTGACAGCCAGGGTCCACAGAGTACTGTGACAGCCAGGGTCCACAGAGTACTGTGACAGCCAGGGTCCACAGAGTACTGTGACAGCCAGGGTCCAGAGTACTGTGACAGCCAGGGTCCAGAGTACTGTGACAGCCAGGGTTCAGAGTACTGTGACAGCCAGGGTTCAGAGTACTGTGAGTCATGCTAAATACTCCACACAGTGACATGAACTCTGATGTAGTGCACTACCAGGGTCCATGGTCAAATGTAGTGCACTATCTAGGGAACAGGGTCCCCCAAGGAGCGGACGAGAGAGCGAGAGGTCTAACCCGCAAAACTAAATCTGGTTGATGGTCCTCTCAGAGCGTCTGTAGTCTAAACCTGGTTGATGGTCCTCTCAGAGGGTCTGTAATCGTCTGTGTTAGGTGAAGACAAGTAGAAGGACTGGGTCTTCCTCTTCAGACAGGCTCGCTTGGTGGCCAGGGTTAGAGAGCGCTTGCTGCTGGAGATTATCTCAGAGATGAACTTCTTACAGTTGATGCAGACCTCCATGGTACACCAGTCGTCGGTCAGCTCTTTGGGAAGAACCAGCTCCGGCTCGTCACGAGACCCCTCACTGCTGTTGTGTTCAGATAACCTGGGGGTGGAGAGTAGTGTTAGCCAGCCTGCCTGTTGTGTTCAGATAACCTGGGGGTGGAGAGTAGTGTTAGCCAGCCTGCCTGTTGTGTTCAGATAACCTGGGGGTGGAGAGTACTGTTAGCCAGCCTGCCTGTGTTCAGATAACCTGGGGGTGGAGAGTAGTGTTAGCCAGCCTGCCTGTTGTGTTCAGATAACCTGGGGGTGGAGAGTAGTGTTAGCCAGCCTGCCTGTTGTGTTCAGATAACCTGGGGGTGGAGAGTAGTGTTAGCCAGCCTGCCTGTTGTGTTCAGATAACCTGGGGGTGGAGAGTACTGTTAGCCAGCCTGCCTGTTGTGTTCAGATAACCTGGGGGTGGAGAGTACTGTTAGCCAGCCTGCCTGTGTTCAGATAACCTGGGGGTGGAGAGTACTGTTAGCCAGCCTGCCTGTTGTGTTCAGATAACCTGGGGGTGGAGAGTAGTGTTAGCCAGCCTGCCTGTGTTCAGATAACCTGGGGGTGGAGAGTACTGTTAGCCAGCCTGCCTGTTGTGTTCAGATAACCTGGGGGTGGAGAGTACTGTTAGCCAGCCTGCCTGTGTTCAGATAACCTGGAAGTGGAGAGTACTGTTAGCCAGCCTGCCTGTGTTCAGATAACCTGGGGGTGGAGAGTACTGTTAGCCAGCCTGCCTGTGTTCAGATAACCTGGGGATGGAGAGTACTGTTAGCCAGCTTGCGTGTTGTGTGGGAGGTGTTGCTAACATTTGCAACAGCAAATTACAATTTACCCCCCAAAAGTGACTGCGTTTGTGTCTTTTGACATTCTAGTCATGAGAAATAAGAAGAAACCCGCACACTACTCTTTAATAAACTTTACGTATCGGCCTCAAGCCCTTCCTCAGAGCTTTACGTATCGGCCTCAAGGCCTTCCTCAGAGCTTTACGTATCGGCCTCAAGGCCTTCCTCAGAGCTTTACGTATCGGCCTCAAGGCCTTCCTCAGAGCTTTACGGATCGGCCTCAAGTCCTTCCTCAGAGCTTTACGTATCGGCCTCAAGGCCTTCCTCGAGCTTTACGTATCGGCCTCAAGTCCTTCCTCAGAGCTTTAAGTATCGGCCTCACGGCCTTCCTCAGAGCTTTATGTATCGGCCTCAAGGCCTTCCTCAGAGCTTTACGTATCGGCCTCACGGCCTTCCTCAGAGCTTTATGTATCGGCCTCAAGCCCTTCCTCAGAGCTTTACGTATTGGCCTCAAGGCCTTGCTCAGAGTTTTTGTGAGTTTTTTAAAAATTAGCACCCTTATGTAGACATAGCTCCACCCACATCCGTTCCACACATAGAATGGGGTTGGAGTCGAGGGAAAACAAGTGTAACCAAATATAGCAATGTACATTCCATAAATATTCTAATATTCTAAGTGTGTACATAAAACAAATTAAACACGTCTGTAAAACCACAATAAGGACACCAACCCATCAAGCAAGTGTTCATAAATCATTGGGTACAGTGCCAGAAAATCTACAGAGGAATCTGAAATGGTGGCATTATTTAATGTTCACATTTACAACACAACTAGCCAGAACAGCAGTCCAACTAGCAAGAACAGCAGTAACTAGCCAGAACAGCAGTCCAACTAGCAAGAACAGCAGTAACTAGCCAGAACAGCAGTAACTAGCCAGGACAGAAGTTCAACTAGCAGTTCAACTAGCCAGAACAGCAGTTCAACTAGCCAGAACAGCAGTAACTAGCCAGAACAGCAGTAACTAGCCAGGACAGAAGTTCAACTAGCAGTTCAACTAGCCAGAACAGCAGTTCAACTAGCCAGAACAGCAGTTCAACTAGCCAGAACAGCAGTTCAACTAGCCAGAACTGCAGTTCAACTAGCCAGAACTGCAGTTCAACTAGCCAGCACTGCAGTTCAACTAGCCAGAACAGCAGTTCAACTAGCCAGAACAGCAGTTCAACTAGCAAGAGAACAGCAGTAACTAGCCAGAACAGCAGTAACTAGCCAGAACAGCAGTTCAACTAGCCAGAACAGCAGTTCAACTAGCCAGAACAGCAGTTCAACTAGCCAGAACAGCAGTAACTAGCCAGAACAGCAGTAACTAGCCAGAACAGCAGTAAGTTCAACTAGCCAGAACAGAAGTTCAACTAGCCAGAACAGCAGTAACTAGCCAGAACAGCAGTCCAACTAGCAAGAACAGCAGTAACTAGCCAGAACAGAAGTTCAACTAGCAAGAACAGCAGTAACTAGCCAGAACAGCAGTAACTAGCCAGAACAGAAGTTCAACTAGCAAGAACAGCAGTAACTAGCCAGAACAGAAGTTCAACTAGCCAGAACAGCAGTTCATAATTAAGCCCTTCAGGAAATAATGTCTGGAGGGTGAAGTTCCCAAATATTCTCTTTTACTCAGAGTATTATTAATATCACCACCCCTGTCTGATATCTTAACTTTCTCTATGCCACAAAATCTAAACGTAGAAATGTCATGCTTCAGGTCATTGAAATGTACTGGGACTGGATAATCCCTGTCATTTCTCATGATTGAACTTTTATGTTCATTAATTCTCTGTTTGAGAGAATGAGAGTTTTACCGACATAGCAGAGCCCACATGGACATTTAATCAGGTAGATAACATGGGTGGTGGAGCACGTAATAATGTCATTGATTTGGAACCATTTTCCTGTGTGTGGGTGGTAGAAGTATTCACACTTCATCATATTGTTACACTGTGAGCAATGTCACATTTATAGTTACCATTCAGAAGAGGGTGGAAAAGATTTCTACTCAATCACTTTTTATAGCTATTGTTTACGAGCCTCCTGGGACTTATACAGCGTTCCTCACTGAGTTTCCTGAATTCGTATCGGACCAAGTGACAATACATTTTTTTTTTAAATATCTGCCATGACTACAAGAAACTGGTATACAGAAAATACCCGAGCCCTGAAGCAAGCTTCCAGATAATTGGAATGGAAATGGAGCTCTACCAAATTGGAAAGCTTGGAAAGACCGTACCATGCAGCCCTCACGGCTGCTTGATCAAACTAGTGGCATCGCACTCCTCACAGAGGACCGTCATCTGTCACTGACCTAATGTTACGTAAATAGGGGTGTGAACCTTTAAACAAAATTGGGATCATTAATGTTTAGAAAACCAGTTTTTCCCCCACAAAATTTAAATCCCAGGGCAGTTATCACAAAACTATCACTAACAGGTCCCCATCATTGTCAAAAAGGAAACATTTTAATCAAACAAATACCTAACGTAACAGTGCTGTACCGTTAGGAGGAGATATTCCAGCCGCGAGTTGCCCAGTGATGCGAGCCTACCAGACGAGCTACATGCCTTTTAATTTCGCTTTGAGGCAAGCAACACTAATACATGCATGAGAGCACCAGCTGTCCCAAACGTAGCCCATGTGAGCAAGACCTTTAAACAGGTCAACATTCACAAGGCTGCAGGGCCAGACGGATTACCAGGACGTGTACTCAGAGCATGCGCAGACCAACTTGCAAGTGCCTTCACTGACATTTTCAACCTCTCCCTGACCCAGTCTAATACCTACACATTTCAAGCAGACCACCATAGTCTCTGTTCCAAAGAAAGCGAAGGTAACCTGCCTGAATGACTACCGCCCCATAGCACTCAGGTCGGTAGCCATGAAGTGCTTTGAAAGGCTGGTCATGAATCACATCAACACCATTATCCCGGAAACCCTAGACACACTCCACCCGCATACTGCCCCAACAGAGTCACAGTTGATGCAATCTCAATTGCACTCCACACTGCCCTTTCCCACCTGGACAAAAGGAACACCTATGTGAGAATGCTGTTCATTAACTATAGCTCAGCATTCAACACCATAGTACCCTCAAAGCTCATCACTTAGCTAAGGACCCTGGGATGAAACACCTCCCTTTGCAACTGGATCCTGGATTTCCTGACAGACCACCCCCAGCTGGTAAGGGTAGGTAACAACACATCTGCCACGCTGATCCTCAACACAGGGGCCCCACAGGGGTGCATGCGTAGTCCCCTCCTGTACTCCCTGTTCACCCACGACTGAATGGCAAAGCAAAACTCCAACACCATCATTAAGTTTGCTGACGACACAACAGTGGTAGGCCTGATCCTCGACAACGATGAGACAGCCTATAGGTTAGGAGGTCAGAGAACTGGCAGTGTGGTGCCAGGACAACAACCTATCCCTCAATGTGAGCAAGACAAAGGAGCTGATCGTGGACTACAGGAAAAAGGAGGAATGAACAGGCCCCCATTAACATCGACGGTTCTGTAGTGGAGGTGGTAGAGAGTTTTGAGTTCCTTGGTGTCCACATCACCAACAAAACTATCATGGTCCAAACACACCAAGACAGTCGTGAAGAGGGTACGACAACTCCTTTTCCCCCTCAGGAGACTGAAAAGATCTGGCATAGATCCACAAAAAGTTCTACAGCTGCACCATCGAGAGCATCCTGGCCAGAGGCATCACCGCCTGGTATGGCAACTGCTCGGCATCCAACCATAAGGCGCTACAGAGGGTAGTGTGTACGGCCCAGTAGTTCACTGGGATCAAGCTTCCTGCCATCCAGGACCTGCACTACTGTTCAAAACACTGTCCGTGGCGTTAACAATAGATTGTTGAACGTCTACGAACATGCTGTCATAGATCACTGCAACGAGTCATCACATTGATGAGTAGTGAGACATGAAGTCCCATGTCCTGAGAACATGGAGGAGAGGAACACAGCAGAGAACCTAAAACGGCATTAATACCATCGTTGCTGAGTGGGTGGGGGACAGCAGAAAGGTGAACGCTGTCTGGTAGGTATCACTGCAGTAGATTGAACTGCTCGGTCTGGTAGGTAGCGTAGCCAGGACTGCAGTAGATTGAACTGCTCGGTCTGGTAGGTAGCGTAGCCAGGACTGCAGTAGATTGAACTGCTCGGTCTGGTAGGTAGCCAGGACTGCAGTAAATTGAACTGCTCGGTCTGGTAGGTAGCCAGGACTGCAGTAGATTGAACTGCTCGGTCTGGTAGGTAGCCAGGACTGAGGTAGATTGAACTGCTCGGTCTGGTAGGTAGCGTAGCCAGGACTGCAGTAGATTGAACTGCTCGGTCTGGTAGGTAGCGTAGCCAGGACTGCAGTAGATTGAACTGCTCGGTCTGGTAGGTAGCGTAGCCAGGACTGCAGTAGATTGAACTGCTCAGTCTGGTAGGTAGCCAGAACTGCAGTAGATTGAACTGCTCGGTCTGGTAGGTAGCCAGGACTGCAGTAGATTGAACTGCTCGGTCTGGTAGGTAGCGTATCCAGGACTGCAGTAGATTGAACTGCTCTGTCTGGTAGGTAGCCAGAACTGCAGTAGATTGAACTGCTCGGTCTGGTAGGTAGCGTAGCCAGGACTGCAGTAGATTGAACTGCTCGGTCTGGTAGGTAGCCAGGACTGGGGTAGATTGAACTGCACTGCCCCCTAGCGGTCAAACGGCAGACCATATCTGAATTGTGAATTCACATGTCATTTTATGTATTTTTTTATTATTGTTTAAACTATAAAAAGAAAAGCAGTTTAAATGTTATTTGTCACATCCCTAAACCCAAGACCGGTAATGATGTTATTGTGTACCTGGAGACAGTCCGGCGCAGACTGTGGCTGGACGAGGGCTTCTCTGGGGTGTCCAAGGCTGATGTCCCTCCAGCCTCCTCCCTGGGTAGAGTGGCAGTAGGACCCAGAGAGGAGACGGGCAGGTTGGCATACGGCTTAGAGGGAAGTCTCATCTGGAACAACAGGACAGAGTTAGGAGGGTCAGATATATAGACATAATCTGTCAACAATTAAAGGGCTAGTGTGGTCACTGGATGGACGAAGACTACTTTGGCTCACCTTTTTACAGCACTGCGAGCACACAGGCCTGGCAAGAGAGCGAAATATTCAGTCACAACAAATTGCATGAATTCTGATATATGCAGCGCCTTCGGATTATATTCGGACCACCTTGAATTCTACCACATTTTATGTTACAGCATTATTCTAAAATCTCAAATCTACACACAATACCCCATAATGACAAAGCGAAAACAGGTTTATAGAAAGTGTTGTAAATTTACATAAGTATTTAAATACGTAAGTATTTAGACCTTTTGCTTTGAGACTCGAAATCAAGCTCAGGTGCATCCTGTTTCTATTGATCATCCTTGAGATGTTTCTACAACTTGATTGGAGTCCACCTGTGGTAAATTAAATTGATTGGACATCATTTGGAAAGGCACATCTGTCTATATAAGGTGCCACAGTTGACAGTACATGTCAGAGCAAAGACCAAGCCATGAGATCAAAGGAATTGTCCGTAGAGCTCCAGGACAGAATTGTGTCGAGGTACAGATCTGGGGAAGGGTACCAAAATATTTCTGCAGCATTGAAGGTCCACAAGAACACAGTCTCGGGGGAGAAGGGGCCTTGGTCAGGGAGGTGACCAAGAATCGGGTGGTCACTCTGACAGAGTTCCAGGGTTCCTCTGTGGAGATGGGAGAACCTTCCTGAAGGACAACCATCTCTGCAGAACTCCACCAAATCAGGCCTTTATGGTAGAGTGGCCTAAAGACTTTCAGACCATGAGAAACAAGATTCTCTGGTCTGATGAAACCAAGATTGAACTCTTTGGCCTGAATGCCAAGCGTCACATCTGAAGGAAATCTGGCACCATCCCTACTGTGAAGTATGGTGGTCGCAGCATCATGCTGTGGGGATTTTCTTCAGCGGCAGGGACTTGGAGACTAGTCAGGATTGAGATAAAGATGAATGGAGCAAAGCACAGAGATCCTACACGATACCTGAGTGCTCCTCCAGAGCACCTCGCCCCCAGTCAACCACCCTAAGCACACAGCCAAAACAGCACAGGAGTGGCTTCGGGACAAGTCTCTGAATGTCCTTGAGTGGCCCAGCTAGAGCCTGGCCTTGAACCCGATCAAGCATCTCTGGAGAGACCTGAAAATAGCTGTGCAGCGACGCTCCCCATCCAACCTGACAGAGCTTAAGATGATCTGCAGAGAATGATGGGAGAAACTCTCCAAATACAGGTGTGCCAAGCTTGTAGTGTCACACCCAAGAAGACTTGAGGCTGTAATCACTGACAAAGGTTCTTCAACAAAGTACTGAGTAAAGGGTCTGAATACTTAAAAATGTAAAATAAGGCTGCAACGAAAAAAAAATGTAGAGAAAGTCAAGGGGTCTGAATAATTTCCAAATGTACTGTATATTTTTTCATTTATAATTTATTTTCCATTTAGAAGGACAATAACAACAACAGTAACTACAAACATGACAACAAACAATAGATGGGTGGAGGGGGAGGGTAGGTATCCTGGGTCCTACCAGGAAACACGACACCCAGTGAGCCCTGCCAAAGCAGGCCAGGCATCCTGTGTGACCTGGCAGGAGTCAAGCCTGGGGGGGTACAGCTCAAACAAATACAGACGATTAATATATTAGCTCTTTGATTTACATATGATCTTATAATGTCCAAGAGACCCCACCCCCTCTGATTAACATTAAAGAGATTCTCCGGTACTTTGAGTCAGTAGATCTGAATGTAGTGCTCAAGAGTCAAGTGGTCCCTTGAAAATGTCGTACTACATTAAATATGGGCACCACGTTATTGCGCTCTCTCGCTCTGCTGTGTGTGTCTTGCTTGCTGTCGCTCAAATGGCGAGGGGCTGAAGCTCATTGGCTTGAACTGCTAGGGGCTTGCAATCATGGGGGAAAATGGTGCCACACAGCTTCCAGAAACACAGTCACTTGCAGACTAGAGATTTTGTGGCTAATTGAGGTAAAACAGTAATTCTGCTCATAGATTATACATGTATGAACTACACCTTGAGACATCTAGCCCAAAGCCAGAGGTTTTAAAAATACTTAGTCACCAAAGTGACAGCCATAATAGAGAACTATATTCTAATATAAACACAGCCATAATAGAGAACTATATTCTAATATAAACACAGCCATAACAGAGAACTATATTCAAATATAAACACAGCTATAATATAAATGTACCTTTTGCAGAACTGGCAGGTGTAGGACCAGGTGAAAAAGGAGAACCTTTTAGTCTGACAGGAGAAACACAGCTACAGGAGAGAGGAGAACGGTTATTTCAGAAATCAAGTAAATATCAAGTCAAAGACATTAAGCGCTGCAAGAATGTTACAAGACGGATCCAGTCAGACTACTTTGGTATTTGTTTGAGGCATGTGATGTTTATTGTGACAGCAACAAGGAGCATTGCAGGCACAGGAGGACACAACGTTGTGCAAGGTTCAGAAAGTATTGTAGAACACAGGCTACTCTGATATGTGGAATAAGGAACTATGTAAG
>NC_056441.1:257500-387227 GCF_018296145.1 Oncorhynchus tshawytscha | reverse complement strand
TGTTGTGCTATTTAGAAACAAACACGTGACTGGCTGAACTGTTCTGGGGAACTACAGTAAGCTTCATAATGTGAAATAATGTGACCAGTTGAAATGAAGACGCAATCTGCTTTATCTTCCATTGCACAAGCTGACTGCAGGTATTAACTTAAAGTATCTACAAATATTCACTTTTATTTAACAACTTCAAAAAGGTATTGACGGTATTAAAAAAACATTCCGTGGCTTTTTCCAAATACCCCGGTATATCGCCCAAACCTATCTAGCAACAATCAACAACCAATTTGACAGAGATTGAAGGATAAAAAAATCAAATAATGGGCAAATGTTGCGCAATCCAGGTGTGGAAATCTCTTAGAGACTTACCCAGAAAGACTCACAGCTGTAATCGCTGCCAAAGGTGATTCTAACATGTATTGACCCAGGGCAGTGGTCAACAACTGGTCTATCCAAGGCGTCTTCCATGTCTGCTAAGAACGTCTGAATGTCGTTTATGATCAGTAATATGATCACATTTTTTGGTTCTAGCCAAGATTCTAGCCGACGTGTTTAGCACTAACTGAAGTTTATTTAGTGCTTTATCCGGGTAGCCGGAAAGAAGAGCATTGCAGTAGTCTAACCTAGAAGTGACAAAAGCATGGATACATTTTTCTGCATAATTTTTGGACAGAAAGTTAGATTTTTGCTATGTTACATAAATGGAAAAAAGCTGTTCTTGAAACAGTCTTGATATGTTTGTCAAAAGAGAGATCAGGGTCCAGAGTAACGCTGAGGTCCTTCACAGTTTTATTTGAGACAACTGAGCAACCATCAAGATTAATTGTCAGATTCAACAGAATATCTCTTTGTTTCTTGGGACCTAGAACTAGCATCTCTGTTTTGTCCGAGTTTAAAGGTAGAAATTTGCTGCCATCCACTTCCTTATGTCTGAAACACAGGCTTCCAGGGAGTGCAATTTTTGGGTTTCACCATGTTTCATCGAAATGTACCGCAATAGCAGTGAAAGTCAACACTATGTTTTTGAATGACATCCCCAAGAGGTAAAATACACAGCGAAAACAATAATGGTCCTAAAACGGAGCCTTGAGGAACACCGAAACTTACAGTTGATTTGACAGAGGACAAACCATCCACAAAGACAAACTGAGTGTGAGGGTGAACAGAAAGGCACTAAAGCAACGAACCGCCCTTGCTGTCTCTGCCTGGCCGGTTCCGCTCTCTCCACTGGGATTCTCTGCCTCAAACCCTATTACAGGGGCTGAGTCACTGACTTACTGGTGCTCTTCCATGCCGTCCCTAGGAGGGGTGCATCACTTGAGAGGGTTGAGTCACTGACGTGATCTTCCTGTCCGGGTTGGCACCCCTCTTGGGTTGTGCTGTGGGCGAGATCTTCATGGGCTATACTCGGCCTGATCTCAGGATGGTAAGTTAGTGGTTGAAGCTTTCCCTCTAGTGGTGTGGGGGCTGTGCTTTGGCAAAGTGGGTGGGGTTATATCCTGCCTGTTTGGCCCTGTCAGGGGGTATCGTCGGACGGGGCCACAGTGTCTCCCGACACCTCCTGCAGTATTTATGCTGCAATAGTTTATGTGTCAGGGGGCTAGGGTAAGCAGGTAGCCTAATGGTTAGAGTGTTGGACTAGTTGTAAGGTTGTAAGATTGAATCCCTGAACTGACAAGGTAAAAATCTGTTGTTCTGCCCTTGAACAAGGCAGTTAACCCACTGTTCCTAGGCCATCATTAAAAATAATAATTTGTTCTTAAATGACTTGCCTAGTTAAATAAAGGTAAAAAAAATATCTGAAGTATTTGTCTTGTCCTGTGTGAATGTAAGTATTCTCTCTGTTTCTTTCTCTCTCTCGGAGGACCATGCCTCAGGACTATCTGGCCTGATAACTCCTTGCTGTCCCCAGTCCACCAGGTCGTGCTGCTGCTCCAGTTTCAACTGTTCTGCCTGCGACTATGGAACCCTGACCTGGTCACCGGACGTGCTACCTGTCCCAGACCTGCTGTTTTCAACTCTCTAGAGACAGCAGGAGTGGTAGAGATACTCTGAATGATCGGTTATGAAAAGCCAACTGACATTTACTCCTGAGGTGCTGACCTGTTGCACCCTCGACAACTACTAATTATTATTATCTGACCCTGCTGGCCATCTATGAACATTTGAATATCTTGGCCATGTTCTGTTATAATCTCCACCCGGCACAGCCAGAAGAGGACTGGCCACCCCACATAGCCTGGTTCCTCTCTAGGTTTATAATCTCCACCCAGCACAGCCAGAAGAGGACTGGCCACCCCACATAACCTGGTTCTTCTCTAGGTTTCTTCCTAGGTTCTGGCCTTGATTTTTTTCTCTTTTTTTTACCCCTTTTTCTCTCCAATTAGTAGTTACTGTCTTGTCTCATTGCTGCAACTCCAGTACGGACTCGGGAGAGGCAAAGGTCGAGAACCATGCGTCTTCCGAAACACAACCCAACCAAGCCGCACTACTTCTTGACACAACGCACATCCAACCCGGAAGCCAGCCGCACCAATGTGTTGGAGGAAACACCTGGTCAGCATGCACTGCGCCCGGCCCGCCATGGGAGCCGCTAGTGCGCGGTGAGACAAGGATATCCCTGCCAGCCAAACCCTCCCTAACCCGGATGACGCTGGGCCAATTGCACGTCGCCCCATGACTCTCCCGGTCGCGGCCGGCTGCGCCAGAGCCTGGACTCGAACCAAGAATCTCTCCCTTTCTAGGTAGTTTTTCCTAGCCACTATGCTTCTACACCTGCATTGCTTGCTGTTTGGGGTTTTAGGTTGGGTTTCTGTACAGAACTTTGTGACATCAGCTGATGTAAGAAGGGCTTTATGAATAAATTTGATTGATTCCACAGCTAGCAGTGTTTTTCCGTTCTCTGCGTTTGTCATTAGTTTCCCGGTTCTCTCCACCTGTCCTTTCATGTCAACCGTTTCTTTCTCGTGCTTTTGCTGTGCACTGGACCGATGTCAATCTCTGCTGGCGGCCATACATCAGGGCTAAACTGGAGAGAACCTTTACAAGGCCTGTGCCTGATGGTTGATTTTTGAGGAAGTTTTGCAATTTCTGCTTTGTTCTTGCTTATGGCATAGTTTGGGTTTATATCGCTGCTGAGGTCAGCGATCAATCTTTCTATGGATGAGGGTTCACTAATTAGCAGGGGAATGGGGATCACGCCCTCTAATAGCACATTATAAAGCAGACTCATTCTGAACAGGTTGCAGCCTATCAGGATACTTGGTTATCTTACCCTTGGCAGGTGTGCTTGTGTAAGCATGTGCAACGGAACAATTAATGAGGATTTATACTAGGATCACTTAAGGGTCCGAGCAAACTACCAGCCTTGGTAAAGTTGAAAATGTACACTGAAGCCCTTTGACTCTACCGCTACATTAATCAACCATTTCTCCCCAGAGGTCCATAGGTCATCCCTGTAGACTGTCCGAAGCTAGTGCTTTACAGCTGTAGACTTTTCATGTAGTTATCAACTTAGGATAGTGCCCTAAGCAACACACCGCTAACTAGGATCACCCTACATATGACATTAGACAAAATGCCATGATAGAGACATTTAGCCAAGACTGTGGATGTACACTACCGGTCAAAAGTTTTAGAACACCTACTCATTCAAGGGTTTTTTATTTGTACTATTTTCTACATTGTTGAATAATAGTGAAGACATCAAAACTATGAAGTACACATACGGAATAATGTAGTAACCAAAAAAGCGTTAAACAAATCAAAATATATTTTATGTTTGAGATTCTTCAAATAGCCACCCTTTGCCTTTGATGACAGCTTTGCACACTATTGGCATTCTATCAACCAGCTTCACCTGGGATGTTTTTCCAACAATCTTGAAGGAGTTCCCACATATGCTGAGCACTTGTTGGCTGCTTTTCCTTCACTCTCCGGTCAGACTCATCCCAAACCATCTAAATTTGGTTGAGGTTTGGGGTTTGTGGAGGCCAGGTCATCTGATGCAGCACTCCATCACTCTCCTTGGTCAAATAGCCCTTACACAGCCTGGAGGTGTGTTGGGTTATTGTCCGATTGAAAAACAAATGATAGTCCCACTAAGCCCAAACCACCAGATGGGATGGCGTATCGCTGCAGAATGCTGTGGTAGCCATGCTGGTTATGTGCCTTAAATTATAAATAAATTATGATTTCCACTGGTCTAATGTCCATTGCTTGTGTTTCTTGACCCAAGCAAGTCTATTCTTCTTATTGGTGTCCTTTAGTAGGGGTTTCTTTGCAGCAATTCGACCATGAAGTTCTGATTCACGCAGTCTACTCTGAACATTTGATGTTGAGATGTGTGTTACTTGAACTCTGTGAAGCATTTATTTGGGATGCAATTTCTGAGGCTGGTAACTCTAATGAACTTGTACAGTGGAGATGTTTATAAATTGCCTGTTTGGGCTGATGAGACAGTGGATTGCGCAGTGAACTGTAACAGAGTAAATAGGCATTTCAACCTCATAGCCATGGAATAGACACCAGCTGGAATGGGTTTTTAACCAATCAGCATCCAGGATTAGACCCATCCATTGAATAATGCATTGTACTTTACTGTCCTGTGACTAGGTTGGCCATAGTGTCTGTCTTTTTCTGCAGAGCTGTAAGTCAGGCTCATCCTATCACCTAGGAACTAGGCTACAGGCTGTAGGCAGCATGGTTTCAATACTGGGTTATTAGTAATCCTCACCCTTGTTGCTCCTATTTGAAACACAACCAGGCCAAGGTTGAGCTGCTGATGATGTGGGGATTAAAATAGGCTACATAGGGAACTGTGTATCACCACGGTTACAAGATGCTCTGCTGCATAGCTCACAAACAAATGGTTGTGTGTGTGTGTGTGTGTGTGTGTGCGCGCGTGCACGTGTGTGCGCACGTGCACGTGTGCGTGTACATGTGTGTGCGCGTGTGTGTGTGCGTGTGTGTGTGTGTGTGTGTGTGTGTGTGTGTGTGTGCGTGTGTGTGTGTGTGTGTGTGGGCGTGTGCTGCTACGTAGCTACCAGTGGTGAGAAGTGATAGACATGTATTATTTACAGTAAACTTTGAACATTGAGATATTAAATAAATGATAGAGAGCTTGTATAGACTAACCATGCTGCAGTGTCTGTCTGCTTGCATAGACTACAAAATTCAAAAGGCACTCGCACATCTGAGTAATCTTATTTGCAGGTGCATGGCAACAATTGAACAAGATGAAGGAAAAAGGAAATCGCACACTGCTCTTGATAGTATCACTGATATTTAATAAGCTTACGTATCGTAGCACATAATTCATGTTCAAATTCACAAGATAACATACATAGGCATTTCATCATTAAGTCCCTTAGGAAATGATGTCTGGAGGGTGAAAATCCCAAAACATTCTCTTCTACTCATAGTATTATTGATATCACCTCCCCTGTCTGATATCTTAACTTTCTCTATGCCACAAAATCTAAAAGATACTGGAGAGTCCAGGGAGTAGAGAAGAGAGAGACTAGAGATTCCAGAGAGTAGAGAGTAGAGAGACTGGAGAGGAGAGAGACTAGAGATTCTAGAGAGTAGAGAGTAGAGAGACTGGAGAGGAGAGAGACTAGAGATTCCAGAGAGTAGAGAGTAGAGAGACTGGAGAGGAGAGAGACTAGAGATTCCAGAGAGTAGAGAGATACTGGAGAGTCCAGAGAGCAGAGAGTAGAGAGAGAAGAAAGATGAGAGAGAGAGGAGAGAGGAGAGAGACTGAAGAGTAGAGAGAGGAGAAAGATGAGAGAGAGAGGAGAGAGGAGAGAGATTGAAGAGTAGAGAGAGAAGAGAGAGAGGAGAGAGAGAAGAGAGAGGAGAGAGACTGAAGAGTAGAGAGAAAAGAGAGAGGAGAGGAGAGAGAGAAGAGAGACTGAAGAGTAGAGAGAGATGAGAGAGAGAGCAGAGTAGAGAGAGAAGAGAGGTAGAGAGTGAGAAGAGATAGAGGAGAGATGAGAGACTGAAGAGTAGAGAGAGAGGAGAGAGATGAGAGAGAGAAGAGTGAGGAGAGAAACTGAAGAGTAGAGAGTAGAGAGAGACTGGAGAGTAGAGAGTAGAAAGAGTAGAGATAAGAGAGAGAAGAGAGAGACTGGCAAGCCCATAACACACAGAATGCAATTCTGGTTCCCAACCTTCCTGTTCAATGTACTAGGAGGTGTGTGGGGGAGGTTGTGTCAAGAGAGGACATGTTCAACTAGCCCTCATCACTACATTTGTCTGTATCTTTGGTCTGCCTGGTCTGTCAAAATCAGATTGTATTTGTCATATGCTTGGTAAACAACAGGTGTAGACTAACAGTGAAATACTGACTTACGGGTCCTTCCCAACAATGCAGAGAGAAATAAAATAGAGTAGAAAAATAAAACCCATAATAGATTCAGAATGAGGAAGGATAACTATGCAAGAGGATACCTATACAAGAGGTACCAGTACCGAGTCCATGTGCAGGAGTACCAGGTCATTGAGGTAGATATGTACTGTACATGTATGTAATGAGACAAATTAGTTGTTGGTTCCAGACTAGGTACAGCTGTACTGCTTGCCAAAAAAACAAACCAAAAAAAAAACACCAGGAAATCCATGTGATTCTAATTGTGGAAATCTGTTGCCAAGTATTCCCACATTCCCACTACACATCCCCATAATAGAGAGACAAGTGATCGTATACAAATGAAAGCAAGGCTTGGAATTATTGTTTTAGCCAAATATTATTTATGTTTGGGCTTCTTGTGGTCAATTGGCAGTCTACAAATGATTTGTAATTATGTTTCCGGCTCCCTGACCATCCACTCAAGAAAAAGAACAATCGTCCCGTGGCTGAATCTAGTTGATGATCCCTGGTTAATGAGTTGGATGGAGGGAGTCCTTGACAATTTTTCAGGGCACCGCCTGGCATAGCAGTCCTCGTGGCAGAGAGCTTAGCCCCAGTGATGTACTGGGCCATACACACTACCCAAGACATGATGCAGCCAGTCAATATGCTCTCAATGGTGCAGCTGTAGACCTTTTTGAGCATCTGTGGGCCAAATCGTTTCACCCTCCTGAGGGGGAAGAGGCATTGTCATGTCCTCTTTATGACTGTGCCCGTGTGTTTGGAACATGATCGATCCTTAGTGATATGAACACAGAGGAACTTATACACCTATCGATGTGAATGGGGGGGTGCTCGGCTCTTCGTTTCCTATAGTCCACGATCAGCTCCATTGTCTTGCTTACTTTGAGTGAGAGGTTGTTGTCCTGGCACCACACTGCCAGGTCTCTGACCTCCTCCCTATAGGTTGTCTGATCATTGTTGGTGATCAGGCCTACCACCATTGTGTCGTCAGCAAACTTGATGATGGTGTTGGAGTTGTGGCCACACAGTCATGGGTGAATAGGGGGTGAAGGAAGGGACTAAACATGCACCTGAAGGGCCCCCATGTTGAGCATCAGCGTGGCAGATGTGTTGCTACCCACCCTTACCACCTGGGGGCGACCCTTACCACCTGGGGGCGGCCCGTCAGGGAGTCCAGGATCCAATTGCAGAGGGAGGTGTTTAGTACCAGGGTCCTTAGCTTAGTGAGGAGCTTTGAGGGCACTATGGTGTTGATCGCTGAGCTGTAGTCAATGAATAGTATTCTCACATAGGTGTTCCTTTTGTCCAGGTGGGAAAGGGCAGTGTGGAGTACAATAGAGATTGTATCATCTCTGGATCTGTTAGGGTGGTATGCAAATTGGAGTGGGTCTAGGGTTTCTGGGATAATGGTGTTAATGTGAGCCATGACCAGCCTTTCAAAGCACTTCATGGCTACAGATAAGTGTGCTATGGAGTGGTAGTCATTCAGGCAGGTTACCTTGGCATTCTTGGGCACAGGGTCTATGGTGGTCTGCTTGAAACATGTAGGTATTACAGACTGGGTCAGGGAGAGGTTGAAAATGTCAGTGAAGACACTTGCCAGCTGGTCAGCACATGCTCTGAGTACACATCCTTGTAATCCATCTGGCCCTGGGGCTTTGTGAATGTTAACCGGTTGAAAGGTCTTACTCACGTCGGCTACGGAGAGCATGATTACACAGTCACCTAGAACAGCTGGTGCTCTCACCCATGGTTCAGTGCTGCTTGCGTCGCAGAGAATTAAGTCAGTCTTTGAGGAGTCATGGGAAACATGACTTTGATTATCTACAGTAGACCTCTTATGTACTGTATTTGATAATCTACAGTAGACCTCTTATGTACTGTATTTTATTATCTACAGTAGACCTCTTATGTACTGTATTTGATAATCTACAGTAGACCTCTTATGTACTGTATTTGATTATCTACAGTAGGCCTCTTATGTACTGTATTTGATTATCTACAGAAGACCTCTTATGTACTGTATTTGATTATCTACAGTAGGCCTCTTATGTACTGTATTTGATTATCTACAGTAGACCTCTTATGTACTGTATTTTATTATCTACAGTAGACCTCTTATGTACTGTATTTGATAATCTACAGTAGACCTCTTATGTACTGTATTTGATTATCTACCGTAGACCTCTTATGTACTGTATTTGATTATCTACAGTAGACCTCTTATGTACTGTATTTGATTATCTACAGTAGACCACTTACATACTGTATTTGATTATCTACAGAAGACCTCTTATGTACTGTATTTGATTATCTACAGTAGACCTCTTATGTACTGTATTTGATTATCTACAGTAGACCACTTACGTGCTGTATTTGATTATCTACAGTAGTTGTATACCGCGGGGGTTATTCGATGCTAATGCAGAACGCCACAGGATGTTTTTGTGCTGGTCAAGGGCAGTCAGGTCTGGGGTGAACCAAGGGCTATATCTGTTCTTAGTTCTACATTGTTTGAATAGGGCATGCTTATTTAAGATGGTGAGGAAAGCACTTTTAAAGAGTAGCCAGGCATCCTCTACTGACGGGTTGAGGTCAATATATTTCCAGGATACCCGGGCCAGGTCGATTAGAAAGGCCTGCTCGCTGAAGTGTTTTAGGGAGCGTTTGACAGTTTGGATAATCTAGTACTGAGAGTTAGACAGCGTTGTCAGTGTCAGTCCTTACCTGTTTTCTCATCACCTGATGCAACCTCAGCCAGGTAGCGCAAGCCGTCTCCTTTCATCTTCAGGTACAACACCTTACCGTCTGCAGGAGTGGCTTCTGGGATTACAGTCGTGGCCAAAAGTTTTGAGAATGACACAAATATTAATTTTCACAAAGTCTGCTGCCTCAGTTTGTATGATGGCAATTTGCATATACTCCAGAATGTTATGAAGAGTGATCAGATGAATTGCAATTAATTGCAAAGTCCCTATTTGCCATGCAAATTAACTGAATCCCAAAAAACATTTCCACAGCATTTCAGCCCTGCCACAAAAGGACCAGCTGACATCATGTCAGTGATTCTCTCGTTAACACAGGTGTGAGTGTTGACAAGGCTGGAGATCACTCTGTCATGCTGATTGAGTTCGAATAACAGACTGGAAGCTTCAAAAGGAGGTTGGTGCTTGGAAGCATTGTTCTTCCTCTGTCAACCATGGTTACCTGCAAGGAAACACGTGCCGTCATCATCGCTTTGCACAAAAAGGGCTTCACAGGCAAGGATATTGCTGCCAGTAAGATTCCACCTAAATCAACCATTTATCGGATCATCAAGAACTTCAAGGAGAGCGGTTCAATTGTTGTGAAGAAGGCTTCAGGGCGCCCAAGAAAGTCCAGCAAGCGCCAGGACCATCTCCTAAAGTTAATTCAGCTGTGGGATCGGGGCACCACCAGTATAGAGCTTGCTCAGGAATGGCAGCAGGCGTGAGGTCATCTGCACGCACAGTGAGGCAAAGAATTTTGGAGGATGGCCTGGTGTCAAGAAGGGCGGCAAAGAAGCTCTCCAGGAAAAACATCAGAGACAGACTGATATTCTGCAAAAGGTACAGGGATTAGACTGCTGAGGACTGGGGTAAAGTCATTTTCTCTGATGAATCCCCTTTCCGATTGTTTGGGGCATCCGGAAAAAAGCTTGTCCGGAGAAGACAAGGTGAGTGCTACCATCAGTCCTGTGTCATGCCAAGAGTAAAGCATCCTGAGACCGTTCATGTGTGGGGTTGCTTCTCAGCCAAGGGAGTGGGCTCACTCACAATTTTGCCTAAGAAAACAGCCATGAATAAAGAATGGTACCAACACATCCTCCGAGAGCAACTTCTCCCAACCATCCAGGAACAGTTTGGTGACGAACAATGCCTTTTCCAGCATGATAGAGCACCTTGCCATAAGGCAAAAGTAATAACTAAGTGGCTCGGGGAACAAAACATTGATATTTTGGGTCCATGGCCAGGAAACTCCCCAGACCTTAATCCCATTGAGAACTTGTGGTCAATCCTCAAGAGGCTGGTGGACAAACAAAACCCCACAAATTCTGACAAACTCCAAGCATTGATTATGCAAGAATGGTCTGCCATCAGTCAGGGTGTGGGCCAGAAGTTAATTGACAGCATGCCAGGGCGGATTGCAGAGGTCTTGAAAAACACTGCAAATATTGACCCTTTGCATCAACTTCCTGTAATTGTCAATAAAATCCTTTGACACTTATGAAATGATTGTAATTATACTTCAGTATTCATAGTAACATCTGACAATGATATCTAAAGACACTGAAGCAGCAAACTTTGTGGAAAATAATATTTGTGTCATTCTCAAAACTTTTGGCCACGACTGTAGATGGCTGTCCAGAAGAGCCTGCAGACAACACATGGGAGGAAATACTAAACATTGAATAAATTTGATTCAGAAAGTCCTGTCACCATGTGCATTTCAAACACTAAACATAGCCCAACACACTAAACTTCAGTTGCATACTGTCACCATAACGACCAATGTCACCATAACAACCACTGTCACCATAACCACTTGGTAAAATATAAGCTGAACCACCACCAGCCTCAATTCTCCCTGTCTGTCTGTCTGTCTGTCTGTCTGTCTGTCTGTCTGTCTGTCTGTCTGTCTGTCTGTCTGTCTGTCTGTCTGTCTGTCTGTCTGTCTGTCTGTCTGTCTGTCTGTCTGTCTGTCTGTCTGTCTGTCTCCACAGGGGCCTTAAATCTGTCCCCATTTACAACAGAGAGCATCATGGAGGCTAACTATGGCATTATGATGCCTCGTTTCAAACAATGTGCTCTGAGTGTAACCAATGTGAAATGGCTAGCTAGTTAGCGGTGGTGCGCGCTAATAGCGTTTCAATCGGTGACATCACTGGCTTTGAGACCTTGAAGTAGTGGTTCCCCTTGCTCTGCAAGGGCTGCGGCTTTTGTGGAGTGATGGGTAACGATGCTTTGTGGGTGTCAGTTGTTGATGTGTGCAGAGGGTCCCTGGTTCGAGCCCGGGTATGGGCGAGGGGACGGACTAAAGTTATACTGGAATATTGATGCTGTTGACCCGGATCACTGGTTGCTGCGGAAAATGAGGAGGTCAAAAGGGGGGTGAGTGTAACCGATGTGAAATGGCTAGCGGTGGTGCGCGCTAATTGCCTTTCAATCGGTGACATCACTCGCTTTGAGACCTTGAAGTAGTGGTTCCCCTTGTTCTGCAAGGGCTGTGGCCTTTGTGGAGCGATGGGTAATGATGCTTCGAGGGTGACTGTTGACGTGTGCAGAGCGTCCCTGGTCCACGGTCGGGGCGAGGGGACAGACGTGAAGTCTTTACTGTTACATGAGCACATGCAGAACTGCAGACTGCTTTAACAACCATGCAATGTTTACAAGCCAGTCAGAGTGACAGAGAGGGCGTGATCTCCTATAGTAGGTCAAAGAGACCTAGGACAGAGGAGGCTCAATTTAGAGCGCTGCACAGGCATGAATTTTAATCCCAAACCCAACTCCTGTCTGCAACATTCAGGCCCTACCCTACACAGGCCTGATTGCTTCTGCCTGAAACCCGAAATAACTTCCTCTGTTAGTAAATCCATTTGCTGCTGCTCCTCTGTGTTTCACTCGATCACTCCCTGCCCGCAGGCAGCCCGCTCTGCATGTTCTCTGTTTATGGCGGCGTTGAGTCTGTGTATCCATAGCAACGGCTCAGCATGTGCTGTTCTGCCAGATCTATTAAAGAAAGGTGGAGATAGGAATGAACGGAGGAACGCCCCACCCAGCACTGTCGACCAATCGCGTTTCCGTTGTCATGCTGCGTCACGCGTTGCTAAGCTAATCGTCTGACACCATGTTATGAGCTTAGTCAGATATGACTGTATTGCGCAGCAGAGACGAGGAACTGGCTCAGCTTCAAAATGTTAGTCATCAATTTAGTGATACCCAAGCCCTACCCGTTCACAAGTTGGGGCGGCAGGGTAGCCTAGTGGTTAGAGCATTGGACTCGTAATTGGAAGGTTGCAAGTTCAAACCCCTGAGCTGACAAGGTACAAATCTGTCGTTCTACCCCTGAACAGGCAGTTAACCCACTGTTCCTAGGCCGTCATTGAAAATAAGAATTTGTTCTTAGCCTAGTTAAATAAAGGTAAAAAAAAAAACTTCTTGATGAAAAAACTGTCCCTACCTGGCGCTAACTCTCTAGCTCAACTATTGCCCTGTGACTCCTCACCATACATGGAACAATACTGTAATGAAACAGGTCTCGAACCCTCGACCTGGCGCGCTATCAACTGTGCTGCAAAAGCATGCTCATGCGGCAGGGTCGATTTCCGTGTTACAATACATTAAACACAGCCCCAGCTGCCCTTACTAGTGTTATGGAGTCAAGCGCCATGGCTTGTCAAATCCTGTTATCGAATGCTTTAGCCTGCCTGGAGTCAAGCGCCAGACTGATAGGGCTTGTCAAATCCTGTTATCGTTTGCTTTAGCCTGCCTGGTTCTTGTCGAGTGGGAGATCTTTGTGGGCAATACTCAGCTTTGTCTCAGGGTAGAAGTTGATGGTTTGAGGATATCTCTCAAGTGGTGTCAATCAATTAAATGTATTTATATAGCCCTTCTTACATCAGCTGATGTCACGAAGTGCTGTACCGAAACCCAGCCTAAAACCCAAAACAGCAAGCAATGCAGGTGTAGAAGCACGGTGGCCAGGAAAATGCGTTGTGCAGACCGCACCACCCTCTGGAGAGCCTTGTGGTTGTGGGCGGTGCATTTGCCATACCAGGCGGTGATACAGCCCTACAGGATGCTCTCGATTGTGCAGCTGTAAAAGTTTGTGAGGGTAGTAGGTGACAAGCCAAATTTCTTCAGCCTCCTGAGGTTGAAGATGCATTGTTGCGCCTTCTTCACCACACTGTCTGTGTGGGTGGACCATTTCAGTTTGTCCGTGATGTCTACACCGAGGAACTTAAAACTTTCCACCTTCTCCACTACTGTCCCGTCGATGTGGATAGGGGGGTGCTCCCTCTGTTGTTTCCTGAAGTCCACGATCATCTCCTTTGTTTTGTTGACGTTGAGTGCGAGGTTGTTTTCCTGACACACTCCGAGTGCCCTCACCCACCTATAGGCTGTCTCGTCATTGTTGGTAATCAAGCCCACTACTGTTGTGTTGTCTGCAAACTTGATGATTTGGAGGCGTGCATGGCCACGCAGTCATGGGTGAACAGAGACTACAGGAGGGGGCTGAGAACACACCCTTGTGGGGCCCCAGTGTTGAGGATCAGTGAAGTGGAGATGTTGTTTCCTACCTTCACCACCTGGGGGGCGGCCCGTCAGGAAGTCCAGGACCCAGTTGCACAGTGCGGGGTTGAGACCCAGGGCCTCCAGTTTGATGATGAGATTGGAGGGTACTATGGTGTTGAATGCTGAGCTGTAGTCAATGAACAGCATTCTTACATAGGTATTCCTTTTGTCCAGATGGGATAGGGCAGTGTGCATTGTGATGGCGATTGCATCCTCTTTGGACCTATTGGGGAGGTAAGCAAATGGAAGTGGTTCTAGGGTGTCAGGTAAGGTGGAGGTGATATGATCATTGACTAGTCTCTCAAAGCACTTCATGATGACAGAAGTGAGTGCTATGAGGTGATAGTAATTTAGTTCAGTTACCTTACCCAGCGATACAAATACAATTTAACATAACATGGAAGCACTGTGTATCCTAATATTGTATTATCTTAGCTGTAGCTAGATGCACACACAGCTCATTCTGTGCGTGACACAAAAAAGAACAGCGAAGCCGCTTTCTTTCTAAAATTGCATAGCAAGTACAGCGCCATTTAATTAATCTAAATGTGTAATCAGAGAATAAATAAATGATTCTAAAATCCCAGCAGTTACCAACCTGAGTGTGGAGTAAAATTGTCTTGCTCCTGTGAAACAGCTGACTGGTCTCCGGTAGCAGGGAGGGATGACATCAAGGGCTACCAAGGCAACTGTTCTCTGATTGGCCTGCCTAGTCTGATTGGCCTGCCCACCATCTCTTCCACATGCCTCAAGGCATCTGGGACTACATTTTGCTATATAATTATGAGTTCCTAAAGAAAACAAGTTATACAATGTTTTTTTCCCTGTAATATATTGTATTTGTATATTGCTTTATATCCAAATCAAATCATATTTTATTTGTCACATACACATGGTTAGCAGATGTTAATGCGAGTGTTGCGAAATGCTTGTGCTTCTAGTTACCACATTATTGCAGATTGAGATTGAAGAATTGTTAGACTACTCAGGCACCTATTCAGTTTTTAGCCATTTGGTAACAGACCCTTTTAATTATTTAATGCAATACAGTGCAGTTGAGGACAAACTGAGTTGGGACCTATTGCCAGACACAGTTGCTGGTAGTCTGGATTCCAAACGGACTTCACTGTAATGATATGGTAATTTATAATCCAGGGTCGCTACAATATATAACCCTAACCAAACCATGGTAACACTGCTACATCAGTGCAGTCACACAAATACAGTGCCTTCAGAAAGTATTCATACCCCTTGACTTATTCCACATTTGGTTACGTACAGCCTAAACTCAAAATGGATTAACTAGTCTTTAATTCCTCACCCATCTACACAAACTACCCCATAATGACAAAGTGAAAACAGGTTTTTAGACATTTTTTGTACATTTATTGAAAATGAAATACAGAAATATCTCATTTACATACGTATTCACACCCGTGAGTCAATACATGTTAGAATCACATTTGGCAACATTTCCAGCTGTGAGTCTTGCTTAGGAAGTCTAAGAGCTTGGCACACCCGTACAATATTTACACATTATTATTAAAACAATTCTTCAAGCTCTGTCAAGTAGATTGTTGATCATCACTAGAAAAACATTTTTAAATCTTGCCGTAGACGAGTGGCGCACCGGTCTAGGGCACTGCATCTCAGTGCTAGAGGCGTCACTACAGACCTTGGTTCAATTCCAGGCTGTATCACAACCGGCCGTGATTGGGTGTCCCATAGGGCGGTGCACAATTGGCTCAGGTTTGGCCAAGGTACGGGAGGGTTTGGCCGGGGTAGGGGAGGGTTTGGCCGGGGTAGGCCGTCATTGTAAATAATAATTTTTTCTTAACTGACTTGCCTAGTTAAATAGAAATGAATAGATTTTCAAGCCGATTGAAGTTTAAACTAAGTGGATCACTCAGGAACATTGAAGGTGGTCTTGGTACGCAACTCCAGTGTATATTTGGCCTTGTGTTTAAGGTTATTGTCCTGCTGAAAGCTGAATTCATCTCCCAGTGTCTAGTGGAAAGCAGACTGAACCAGGTTTTCCTCTAGGTTTTTGCCTAAGTTTAGCTCTATTCCATTTATTTTAATCCTATAGAAAACTCCCTAGTCCTTGCCGATGACAAGCATACCATAACATGATGCAGCCACCACCGTGCTTGAAAATATGAAGCGTTCTACTCAGTGATGTCTTTGTTGTGTTTTCCCAAGTACATTTATTTTTTCCAGTTTTACTTTAGTGCCTTATTGCAAACAGGATGCATCTTTTGGAAAATGTTGTATTCTGTACAGGCTTCCTTCTTTTCACTGTCATTTAGGTTAGTATTGTGGAGTAACTACAATGTTGTTGATCCATCCTCAGTTTTTTCCTATAACAGCCATTACACTCTATAACTGTTTTAAAGTCACCATTGGGCTCATGGCGAAATCCCTGAAGGGTTTCCTTCCTCTCTGGCAACTGAGTTAGGAAGGACGCCTGAACTTTGTAGTGACTGGGTGTGTTGATACACCATCCAAAGTGTAATTAATAACTCTATGCTCAAAGGCAGGGCCGGCCCGTTCATTAGGCAGGATTAGGCTAATACCTAAGGCGGCAGATTGATGAGGGCGGCATTTTCGGAGCTAAACTGACAAAGACACACCTCCAACAACACTTAAACACTTAAAACCTCACATAATTCTGCCCCAAAACAATTACAATTTCTCTCAACCAGTGGCATATAGGCTTTTTAGGTGAGGGCTGATGCCGCCATATGATAAGCAGTGCCCACTTTGACAAAGGCAGGGAATATGTATCTTGTCCAAAATATGTAACTTGTCCATTCCCAGCGCACCTCTCCAGGGTGCTGTTGGAGAGATGCATCGCTGCACTCCACCAACACACAGAGCATTTAGAAAGTATTCACACCCCTTAACTTTTTCCACATTTTGTTACTTTACAGCCTTTTTCTAAAATTGATTAAATAAATAAAAATCCTCATCAATCTACACACAATACACAATATCGGCAAAGCGAAAAAAAGATTTTTAGAAATGTTTGCCAATTTATAAAAACCTTACAACAGAAGTACCTTATTTAGATAAGTATTCAGACCCTGTATTCAGTACTTTGATATTTCCGTTTTTCTTTTTTATATATACATTTGCAAAAATAAAAAAGAAACATATTTTTGCTTTGTCATTATGGGGTATTGTGTGTAGATTGATGAGAGAAGAAAACAATTTAATACATTTTAGAATAAGGCTGTAACGTAACAAAATGTAGAAAAAAATCAGGGGGTCTGAATACTTTCCAAATGCACTGTAAATCATGTAGCAGATATAGGATATGATAGAAAGAGCATGTGGCCTATTCTGTAGCCTACAGGCTGGAGATAAATTGGAGGACAATGTAATGAGACCTTTTAGGATATATCATGCAGGTTTCTCCCATCAAATAGCCTAACCTAAATGGCACCCAATCAAATAGCCTAACCTAAATGGCACCCAATCAAATAGCCTAACCTAAATGGCACCCAATCAAATAGCCTAACCTAAATGGTGCCCGATCAAATAGACTAACCTAAATGGTGCCCGATCAAATAGCCTAACCTAAATGGTGCCCGATCAAATAGCCTAACCTAAATGGCACCCAATCAAATAGCCTAACCTAAATGGCGCCCGATCAAATAGCCTAACCTAAATGGCACCCAATCAAATAGCCTAACCTAAATGGTGCCCGATCAAATAGCCTAACCTAAATGGTGCCCGATCAAATAGCCTAACCTAAATGGTGCCCGATCAAATAGCCTAACCTAAATGGTGCCCGAGCAAATAGCCTAACCTAAATGGTGCCCGATCAAATAGCCTAACCTAAATGGTGCCCGATCAAATAGCCTAACCTAAATGGTGCCCGAGCAAATAGCCTAACCTAAATGGTGCCCGATCAAATAGCCTAACCTAAATGGTGCCCGATCAAATAGCCTAACCTAAATGGTGCCCGATCAAATAGCCTAACCTAAATGGTGCCCGATCAAATAGCCTAACCTAAATGGTGCCCGATCAAATAGCCTAACCTAAATGGTGCCCGAGCAAATAGCCTAACCTAAATGGCGCCCAATCAAATACCTTAACCTAAATCGCGCCCAATCAAATACCTTAACCTAAATGGCGCCCAATCAAATACCTTAACCTAATCAAATAAAAAAAAATACCAATCAAATAAAACACATATCCTAAAAACAGGAAATATCAAAATAAAATGGTCAATATGGAATGGGACAATCTACTCACAACTGCTGCTCAGGAGTTTTATCCACTGGCCTAAATTGTCATGATCAGTGGTTTGAGGTTTGTATCCGTCAGACGAGCTGATCACGACAAAAAATAAAATACTGCTGCATTTCCCGCTGTATAAACACAAGGCAAATAGGCTCAGGAGAACTCGTGATAAAGTTGGGGAGCTGATATTCAGAGCTTAAATAGCCAAATTGATTAGTCACAGAAATCAGGACTAATAAAGCCAATGCAACGGCCTGTTTTACAAACGCTGGGCAAAGCACATGGATGGGAATTCATAAAAATTCGAATCATGATCCTTCAGTTTAGAATGCAATACGTTTTATCAGCTGTGTTGACAGTTTAATGGCTGGGATGGGGACAAAGTGTGACACCACTCTGGCCCCCGAGGACTGGAGTTGCCCATCCCTTCTGTAGGCTATACCTCAGTAAGCACGGACCAACGAGGACTGGAGTTGCCCATCCCTTCTGTAGGCTATACCTCAGTAAGCACGGACCAACGAGGACTGGAGTTGCCCATCCCTTCTGTAGGCTATACCTCAGTAAGCACGGACCGATGAGGACTGGAGTTTCCCATCCCTTCTATAGGCTATACCTCAGTAAGCACGGACCGACGAGGACTGGGGTTGCCCATCCCTTCTGTAGGCTATATACCTCAGTAAGCACGGACCGACGCTGATGCCTTTTGGACATCTTTTTTTGGCCCTGTCTGGATCGGCCTTGATTTCCACATTCGCGGACATAATTTTTTGGCCCAGTCTGGACCAAATCTGAACCAATCATAGACGTTTCTGTTTGGTTCAGATTCTGTCCTGTCTGGACCAGCCTTGATTTGGCCTAAACATAGACTAATATAAATTACATATTTTCAACATTCAGAACCGTCAAGTAACCTGATTTTAACGTCCGGAAAATACATCATTTCACCTTTCCTTCAGGACTTAATTTGAATACCTTCAACGTCTGGAAAATACATATTTTACATGCCTTTTCAACGTAATTTTGCTTTCTGGGACTATTCTTGTAGGGGCAGAATTTTTTTGTGTCTTGCCTAGGGTTGCAGAACGTCCAGGATCGGCCCTGCTCAAAGGGATATTCAATGTCTGTTTTATTTTGGATTTTTACCCATCTACCAATAGGTGCCCTTCTTTGCGAGGCATTGGAAAATCTCCCTGGTCTTGTGGTTGAAATTCACTGCTCGACTGAGGGACCTTATCGACAGTATAATTGTACTGTATGTGTGGGGTACAGAGATGAGGTAGTCATAATTATTTTTAATATTAAACCCTATTCTTGCACACAGAGTGAGTCCATGCAACTTATTATGTGATTTAGCAAATGTTTACTCCTGAATTTATTTTGGCTTTCCATAACAAAAGGGTTGAATATGAATACTTGACTCAAGACAATTCAGCTTTTTATTTTGAATGAATTTATAAAAATGTCTAAAAACATAATTCCACTATGAAGTGATGGGGTATTGTGTATAGATCTGTGACACAATCTCAATTGAATCCATTTAAAATTCAGGCTGTAACACAACAAAACACGGAAAAAGTCAAGGGTGTGAGTACTTTCTGAAGGCACTGTGCTTGTGTAGTCTCACGTTGTCTCATTTTCCGGTAATGAGCTTATTTCCTTATTAATGTACAAGGTTTAATGGAGGAAGCGAGCGTTAAGTGAATGGCTGTCAGAAAGGAAGGAGGGAGTAGGAAGGACTGTGACAGAGGAGACAAGAAAGAAACTCAACAATTCCACTGGTCCGAGTCAGCACCTGAGGACCAGACCAGTCAGCTTGTTACCTGGAGAGGATACAAGAGGAAAACATACTATTGTATAAATTAACAATGGACACATCTGATGTTCTGTCTTGTAGGTGCAATTTGAATGCACAAAAATACCGTGACGAGATCCTGAGGCCCATTGTTTTTTAAAGGTATCTGTGACCAACAGATGCATATCTGTATTCCCAGTCATGTGAAATCCATAGATTAGGGCCTAATGAATTTATTTAAATTGACTGATTTCCTCATATGAACTGTAACTCTGTATCTTTGAAATTGTTGAATGTTGCATTTTTTTTTTACATTATACTCTAATAAAAGCCCTGTCTAGTATCCTTCTACTTTAATAAAAGCCCTGTCTAGTATCCTTCTGCTCTAATAAAAGCCCTGTCTAGTATACTTCTACTCTAATAAAAGCCCTGCCTAGTAAACCTCTACTCTAATAAAAGCCCTGTCTAGTATCCTTCTACTCTAATAAAAGCCCTATCTAGTATCCTTCTACTCTAATAAAAGCCCCTGTCTCTATTATCTTTCTCCATCCACAGGGAATAGTGGTCTATATTCCAGTAACATTCTCTCCCTTTCCGACAGTGATATTCTAAAAGACTCTTCAGAAAGATATGGCTCTCTCTATTTCATAAGTAGATAGTTTATATACGAAACAGAAATAACTGATTAATGTCAAATGAATGGTGAGAAACTGATTATCTGCACTCTAACTGAAATCATATACTAGAATCCAGCAAGACCAGCTGAAGGAAGACATTACTTTATTTAATTTAAAAAAATTAAATGAATCATGTACTAGAATCCAGATTTTTAAAAATCGAACCTTTAATTCATTAATTTATGCCAGTTCCAGTCAAAAGTTGACACACCGACTCATTCAAGGGTTTTGTTTTATTTTTGAAAAACTATTTTCTACATTGTAGAATAATAGGGAAGACATTCAAACTATGAAATAACACATATGGAATCATATAGTAACCAAAAAAAGTGTTAAATAAAAATACATTTTATTTTTTGATGTTCTTCAAAAATGATGACGACGACATTCTTGGCGTTCTCTCAACCAGTAATTATTATATATATATTTTTTTAACCCTTTTTCTCCCCAATTTCGTGTTATCCAATTGATAGTTACAGTCTTGCTGCAACTCCCGTACGGACTCGGGAGAGGCGAAGGTCGAGAGTCCTCCCGAAACACAACCTCACTGCTTCAGGGACACAATGCCTGTTTAACCCGGATGCCATCCACACCAATGTCGGAGGAAACACTGTACAGCTGGCGACCGTGTCAGCATGCACTGTGCCCGACCCGCCACAGGAGTCGCTAGTGCGCGATGGAACAAGAACATCCCTGCCGGCCAAACCCTCCTCTATCCCGGACGCTGGGCCAATAGTGCGCCGCCTCATGGGTCTCCCGGTCGTGGCCGGCTGCGACAGAGCCTGGACTCGAACCAGGATCTGTAGTGGCACAGCTAGCAACTGCAATGCAGTGCCTTAGACCACTGCGCCACTCGGGAGGCTGTGAATTTCTTTCCTCCTTAATGCATTTGAGCCAATCAGTTGTGTTTTGACAAGGTAGTGTAGGTATACAGAAGATATAACTAGTTTGTAAAAGACCAAGTCCATATTATGTCAAGAACAGCTCAAATAAACAAAGAGAAACAACAGTCCATTATTATTTTAAGACATGAATGTCAGTCAATCCAGACCATTTCAAGAACCCTGAAAGTTTCAAGTGGAGTCACAAAAACCATCAAGCGCTATGACGCAACTGGCTCTCACTAGGAATGCCACAGTAAAGGAAGACCCAGAGTTACCTGTAGAGGATAAGTTCATTAGAGTTACCAGCCTCAGAAATTGCATCCCAAATAAATCCTTCACAGAGTTCAAGTAACAGACACATCTCAACATCAATTGTTCAGGAGACTGCATGAATCAGGCCTTCATGGATGGAATTGCTGCAAATAAATCACTACTAAAAGGCACCAATAAGAAGAAGAGACTTGCTTGGGCCAAGAAACACAGGCAATGAACATTAGACCGGTGGAAATCTGTCCTTTGGTCTGAGTCCAACTTAGAAATGTTGGGTTCCAACCGCCGTGTCTTTGTGAGACGGATAGTAGGTGAAAGGATAAACTCTGCATGTGTGGTTCCCACCATGAAGCGTGGAGGTGTGATGGTGCCACTGTCTGAGTTATTTATAATTCAAGGCACATAACCAGCATGGCCATCCCATCTGGTTTGGGCTTCGTGGGACTATCATTTGTTTTTCAACAGGACAATGACCCAACACACCTCCAGGCTGTGTAAGGGCTATTTGACCAAGGAGAGTGATGGAGTGCTGCATCAGATGACCTGGCCTCCACAATCACCCGACCTCAACCCAATTCAGATGGTTTGGGATGAGTTGGACCGCAGAGTGAAGGAAAAGCAGCCAACAAGTGCTCAGCATATGTGGGAACTTTAAAACTTTTGGAAAAGCATTCCAGGTGAAGCTGGTTGTGAGAATGCCAAGAGTATGTCATCAAGGCAAAGAGTGGCTACTTTGAAGAATCTCAAACACTTTTATGGTTACTACATGATTCCATGTGTGTTATTTCATAGTTTTGATACCTACACTATTATTCTACAATGTAGAAAATAGTCAAAATAAAGAAAAAGGTGTCCAAACATTTGACTGGTAGTGTCGGAGACAGAACAGAATTAAGGCCCAGTACGGTCATGGATGTATGGGTCAGTATTATTTCCTTCGCCTCTCTTTCCTGTAAAATGTCTACATGGACCGTAAATGAACTCTGCTTCTTTTTCATCATCAAAAGAGCCAACACTCCTGTACTGGTACACTGCATGTGAAACTGAACATGACGCCATCTAGTGGAGAAAACAAAAACCCAGGATGTGTTTGACCAAGTGTTGTTGGAAAGAGAAAGTTCCAGAACAGTTTCCATTACAGAGCTCCGCCACCAGATGAAGCAGATACTAAACAAGGCCAACTTTATTGAATGTTATATTACATCATTGGGGCATGAATGCATTTTCCAAGTGTACAAATTATGCTGAGGAGTTTGATGTGAATTAGAAAACAAGTCACAACATGTTTCAGCTTGGATCATCGCTGTCAAAAATGATGGGTTTGATCAGCCAAAAACAAAGCATTGATTAGAGCTAGAAGAGAAGAATGCTACAGACCTAACACCAGATCAGGGATCATCTTCAACCTCTCACAGCTGGGAATGGACATCTGCTCCATTCTACCCAACATTCAATTATAAACTAAAAGGAAACAATGAAAGAGATTGTGTCTATTTCTAGGTAATCCACAGGGAGAAACTGGAAACTAGGATGAAAGATCAACAAAAGAGACATTAGGCATTTAACAAGAGGGGTTTGTTTTCTGTTTGAGGGTGTGGATAAGGGAGAGAGGGGGGTTTGTTTTCTGTTTGAGGGTGTGGATAAGAGAGCGAGGGGTTTGTTTTCTGTATGAGGGTGTGGATAAGAGAGAGATGGGTTTGTTTTCAGCATTGACAGTTTGCCTTAAACAAGGAACATAGCTGGGGTCTTCAGTGGGAGTCCGGTTCAGATGCCAGAGTCAACATCGACCAGCTCTGGGGGCATTGGTGATTTGGGGTGTTTACTCTCAAAATGCTGCTTGAAGGTTTTGGGATCCGGCATCTGTGACTGTAGAGGCAATACAAGGGACAGGGGCCTTAATCATTTGCATTCAACTTATTTCATAGGATTATGTTGCTATTTCAACTGAAAGAGTCAAATACCACAACAACAATTGTGTTAAGTAACAAACCATAAAAAAATAATGCATGATTGAGAAATCTGGTTGGAAAACAAGAGCTGCTGTATTTGGGAAACTGTATGAACAGAGCTACAGCGGATCGGCAGCTACGCCTGGACTACAGCGGATCGGCAGCTACGCCTGGAATACAGCGGATCGGCAGCTACGCCTGGACTACAGCGGATCGGCAGCTACGCCTGGACTACAGCGGATCGGCAGCTACGCCTGGACTACAGCGGATCGGCGGCTACGCCTGGACTACAGCGGATCGGCGGCTACGCCTGGACTACAGCGGATCGGCGGCTACGCCTGGACTACAGCGGATCGGAGGCTACGCCTGGACTACAGCGGATCGGCGGCTACGCCTGGACTACAGCGGATCGGCGGCTACGCCTGTACTACAGCGGATCGGCGGCTACGCCTGTACTACAGCGGATCGGCGGCTACGCCTGGACTACAGCGGATCGGCGGCTACGCCTGGACTACAGCGGATCGGCGGCTACGCCTGGACTACAGCGGATCGGCGGCTACGCCTGGACTACAGCGGATCGGCGGCTACGCCTGGACTACAGCGGATCGGCGGCTACGCCTGGACTACAGCGGATCGGCGGCTACGCCTGGACTACAGCGGATCGGCGGCTACGCCTGGACTACAGCGGATCGGCGGCTACGCCTGGACTACAGCGGATCGGCGGCTACGCCTGGACTACAGCGGATCGGCGGCTACGCCTGGACTACAGCGGATCGGCGGCTACGCCTGGACTACAGCGGATCGGCGGCTACGCCTGGACTACAGCGGATCGGCGGCTACGCCTGGACTACAGCGGATCGGCGGCTACGCCTGGACTACAGCGGATCGGCGGCTACGCCTGGACTACAGCGGATCGGCGGCTACGCCTGGACTACAGCGGATCGGCGGCTACGCCTGGACTACAGCGGATCGGCGGCTACGCCTGGACTACTGTGGATCACCATGGTCATATTCACTAGACAAACAGAAGAAAACAGACTGAAAAAGGGAGGAACAACGCCTTTCTTCTTTCCAAAAATAAATATTTGCTTTTTCATTGGAAAACAGTCGGCGGCTACGTTTTACACTAATGAATACGACCTGTTGATCTTGCGGAAGGTCAAAATGGTTCGTAGTCCCTGATTGAAGAGCAACCACTTGTCTTTAAGGAACTCACCAGGCAGACACCGCAGGTGTGCACTAAAGCTGCCTTTGCGGCCGTCTTCTGATCATGTCCCTTGGCCTTCTTGGCCTCCGCTTGTTTCTTGGCATTCTTCTGCTGAGACTGGACTTTTTGATGACCACGTGCCATGTCTGGTCCTAGAGCTGGAGGTACAAGCCAACAGGCTGGGTGAGTGTTACTGAATAGGTTGTTATCAATAAAACCTCACACTACGCTGCAGAGTGTGTGTGTTGGTCGGGGGGGCGCGTGTGTGTGTGTGCGTTGGTCTGGGGGGTACTGTGTGAGCGCGGGCGCTGTGTGCGTTGGTCAGGGGGCGCCGTGTACATTGGTGGGGGCATGTTTGTGGGGTGTGTGAGTATTAAGTATCCAGAGGTGTAAAGTACTTCAGTAAAAATACTTTAAAGTACTACTTAAGTAGTTTTTTGTGGTATCTGTACTTTACTATTTATATTTTTGACAACTTTGACTTCACTACATCCCTAAAGAAAATAATGTACTTTTTACTTAATACATTTTACCCTGACCCAAAGGTACTCAAAACATTTTGAATGCTCAGCAGGACAGGAAAATAGTCCAATTCACACACTTATCAAGAGAACATCCCTGGTCATCCCTACTGCCTCTGATCTGGCAGACTCACTAGACAGAGAACATCCCTGCTGCCTCTAATCTGGCAGACTCACTAAACACATATGCTTTGTTTGTAAAAAATTATGTCTGAGTGTTGGAGTGTGCCCCTGGTTTACTTAATATAAGGAATTTGAAATACTTTTACTTTTGATATTTCAGTATATTTTAAACCAAATACTTTTAGACTTTTACTCAAGTTGTATTTTACTGGGTGACTTACTTTACCTGGAGTCATTTTCTATTAAGGTATCTTTACTTTTACTCAAGTATGACAATTGGATACTTTTTCCACCACTACAAGTATCTAATTTGCATAAAGTAGTAGTGTTCCCAAACTGGCGGCCTGCGAGGCGAATTTGGCCCCCCAAGTTTTCTGAGCAATTTTTTTGATATTTGAAAAAAAAGAAAAGATTTCTAATTTTCATTGTTGGACATAAGAATCTGTTCTGAAGTATTCCCACACAGAGAAACACGTGATTGTATACAAATGTAAGCAAGGTTTGAAATTATTGTTTTTGAGTACTATTATATCTGCAGCCCCCCCAACAATCCGCTCAAGAAAAACAAACAGCCGCTGCTTAATCTAGTTGATAAACCCTGAAGTAGTATAAAACCCTTGTATTGTAATTTCAGAATTTGTTTCAAATTGTGGTGTGAGTGTTGGTGCTGTGTGAGTGTGTAGTATAAAAAGCTGTTTTCTAAATTCATAAATTGTTTCAAACGTCTGTATAAAGCATGATCACCCTACCTTACATTATTATTGGTAAAATGGACTGAAATTACCTTAAGTATGTATTCTGTACTGCCTCATTTGCAAAGTAAATTCCTAATTTGCATCCTACAGCATTTCATAACATGGCCAGGGCAATATAAATTATGTATTAATATAACTATATGCCTGAGCTTGATCTGTTAACGTTAGCTCAAGGTGAACATTGTAAACTCATCCACAGTAGCTACAAAAAAAAATATGAATAGCTAGCTCGGCTACGGTCTGATCCACGAGGATATCGGCTAACGCTAGGTAGCTACGTGGTTCGCTAGCTAAATACTACTCACATAGCTCTGGTCCATTGGCCGACGACAACTGCTCGTTGGGACGATACGACGCATGCGTGTGGATCAACGCTAATCCGTCAATTTCGCATTTTTTGGGGGGGGCGACACCCTTCGCACAGTGAAAACAACCTTCCCAAGTAACATCTGTACTTTAGGCAGTCACGAAAGTATATTGAATATCCAGTCATTAAACTAAATTTAAGAAATAAAAATTCGGAAAGGGCAGAGACAACTCATTGTCGTCGCGCGATGGATCAGAGCTAATACGGACATAACCAGACAGCTTGGCTAGTTACCGTTGGTTAGCTGGCCAGGTTAGCTAGCTAAACATATAGCTACCTAGTTATCTAGCTAGATATGGGTGATAACCCCAAATACACCGCACTGTGATGACTCACAAAACGAGTGAGAAGAACGTTAGTTATCAGAAACGTTATCTTTGACTGAACGGCGATTGGTCGTATGCTAGCTGGCTAGCTAAATAATTAGCGCTAGCTCTGTTGTTAGCAAACATGCTAAGCTTCCAGCTGACCATATGGCAGACTGGCTAGCTAGCAACGTCCCGGTTTGTAGTTGATAAAGGCATACTGTTACATACGATAAGGTGCGCTAATGCTAGATTAAATAAAATAAGAATTGTCGAATAAATGTAGCTGCCTAGCAAGATACTATACATTACCTCAGTCTTGGCAACAAAAAAAAAGGTCTGGATGGCAACGCTGTTCAAAAGCTTCACGAAAATGTGGCACACAGCTGATGTGGTTAGCCAAGCTAGCTACTTCCTCTTCTTTGGTATTATGGCGGTCCGCAAACAAATCTTATAGGTGCATGCCGCCACCTACTGTATTGGCTGTGCATCAGCCTGCTATTCTGTATGCATTCATTACACTTTATGAACAAATTGTCTCCTCATCACTAGTCCACTACTTGGCCCTGGCTGATCCTACACCAGGCCAGCAGCCTGGGAGGACGGGACACTATCGTTCAAAACACCTTGCAATTTTTCTGCAGTAAAATTTCGTACACCCATGTACTTCTTTGTAGCTGCCACCACAACATCTATCCTCTGTAATTTACCTTCCATTCCTGCGGTACAGTTAACAACCATGGCCATCAACGCCAAAAAACAAACCTTACTGAAGCACATGTTACTCCTATCACTCTCTATTGACCACAGCCTACTCACAGGGATCTCACCCTGGACCCATCTTCCTCTACTACTCTCTTTACTGCCTCAGCATACAACATCTTCTGTACTACTTTGATCCTGGCAACCTCAACCTGACTTTCTATCACTGGACCCCTTTGATCTCCAGCACCATTGGTACCCCTACAGTTTACACACACAACTTTGTCTAACGATACTACACATTCCTTTGTCTCATGTCCTCCTGCAAACTTCTCACATATAGTAATCTTCCTCCTACACACTGCTGCCACATGACCAAAAGCTTGACACCTGAAACACTGTAATGGGTGTGGGACAAAAGCTCTCACGGCGTAACTAACACATACTAACTCGAATTTATCTGGTTAAAACCCTGCATCAAAACTCAGTAGTACATACAGTGTCGTCTCTGTTTCACCACACTCACCACCAGGTCTGCGCCGCACCAAACAGCGTGTGTCACAGACACTGGGAATCTTCAACTTCAGTTGGCCCTCAACACTTAATACCACTACAGTGATAACTCTTTTCAATGGCTCTCTGCTCCAGAGAGGAAAGCAAGTCACAGTCGTAGTCCCCAGTCGCATGATGCGGAATGCACGCTCCCTCTCGACAGCAGAAACGCAAAAAAACAACACAATTCCACTTCGAGTCACTTTCACCGACCCAACCTTCCCCAACCTCTTGTCCACCTAACCTGACACCACATATGGATCAGTCAGAAGGCAAGGATCCATTCTCTGAAAAACAAAAAAATATATATTCATCACCATCAGAACAAGGCTCAAACTCGGTGGTCTTCACTGCAACTGCCACCCCTGTTAATTCATACTCACTCTCATCATGTTACATTTTCTTCTGCAGCAGTCCATATTTACTCTTAATGTGATCCACTTTCTTCCAACCTCCATGGGTTTCCCTGACTCCATCTCCAAGTCCGACAATCATTTGGGCGAACCCGCCATCTTGTCATCTTGTCATTCCAAGCTAGCTAGCTGGCTGACCAACATATGTGTCACATGACTCTTTGTGGCAAATGAATCAATTCAATTTAAGGGTTTTATTGGCATGGGAAACATAAGTTAACATTGCCAAAGCAAGTGCACTAGATAATAAACAAAAGTTAAATAAACAATAAAAATATACAGTAAACATTACACTCAAAGAAGTTCCAAAAGAATAAAGACATGTCAAATGTCATTATGTCTATATACAGTGTTGTAACGATGTACAAATAGTTAAAGTACAAAAGGGAAAATAAGTCAACTTAAATATGCTTTTTATTTACAATGGTGTTTGTTCTTCATTGGTTGACATTTTCTTGCGGCAACATGGCACAAATCTTGCTGCTGTGATGGCACACTGTGGTATTTCACCCAATAGATATGGGAGTTTATCAATATTGGGTTTGTTTTTGAATTCTTTGTGGGTCTGTGTAATCTGAGGGAAATATGTGTCTCTAATATGGCCATACATTTGTCAGGAGGTTAGGACGTGCAGCTCTGTTTCCACCTCATTTTGTGGGCAGTGTGCACAAACTGTCTTCTCTCTTCTCTTTCTTAATAGCAAGGCTATGCTCTCTGAGTCTGTACATGGTCAAAGCTTTTCTTAAGATTGGGTCAGTCACAGTGGTCAGGCATTCTGTTTAGGCCCAAATAGCATTCCAGTTTGCTCAGTTTTTTTGTAATTTTTTTCCAATGTGTCAAGTAATGACCTTTTTATTTTCTCATGATTTGGTTGGGTATAATTGTGTTGCTGTCCTGGGGCTCTGTGGGGTCTTTTTGTGTTTGTGAACAGAGACCCAGGACCAGCTTGCTGACTGAATCAACACTGCCTCTCTCTTTTGAGGTTTCAAATCAAATCAAATTTGATTGATCACGTACACATGGTTAACAGATGTTAACGCGACTGTAGCGAAAAGCTTGTGCTTCTAGTTCCAACAATGCAGTAATATCTAACAAGTAATCTAACAAATTCACAACAACTACCTAATACACACAAATGTAAGGGATGAATAAGAATATGTACATATAAATATATGGATGAGTGATCCATATGGAGGCCGTATGGCATAGGCAAGATGCAGTAGATAGTATAGAACAGTATTTACATATGAGATGAGTGATGTAGGATATGTAAACATTATTAAAGTGGCGTTTTTTAAGGTGACTAGTGAAACCTTTATTAAGTCTATTTATTAAAATGGCCAGAGATTTGAGTCTGTATGTTGACAGCAGCCTCTCTATGTTAGTGATGGCTGTTTAACAGTCTGTTTAACAGTGATGGCCTTGAGATCGAAGCTGTTTTTCAGTCTCTCGGTCCCAGCTTTGATGCAAATGTACTGACCTCGCCTTCTGATTGTTGGCCTTGATGATCTTTTTGGCCTTCCTGTGACATCGGGTGTTGTAGGTGTCTTGGAGGGTAGGTAGTTTGCCCCTGGTGAGGCGTTGTGCAGACCGCACTACCCTCTGGAGAGCCTTGCGGTTGAGGGCAAGGCTTACAGCCCAGCCCGACAGGATGCTCTCAATTGTACATCTGTAAATGTTTGTGAGTGTTTTAGGTGACAAGCCAAATTTCCTTAGCCTCCTGAGGTTGAAGAGGCTCTGTTGCGCCTTTTTCACCACGCTGTCTGTGTGGGTGGACCATTTCAGTTTGCTCCCTCTGCTGTTTCCTGAAGTCCACGATCATCTCCTTTGCTTTGTTGACGTTGAGTGAGAGGTTATTTTCCTGACACCACACTCCGAGGGCCCTCACCTCCTCCTTGTAGGCCGTCTCGCCGTTGTTGGTAATCAAGCCTACCACTGTAGTGTCGTCTGCAAACTTGATGATTGAGTTGGAAGCGTGCATGGCCACGCAGTCATGGGTGAACAGGGAGTAAAGGAGAGGGCTGAGCATGCACCCTTGTGGGGCCCCAATGTTGAGGATCTGGGAGGTGGAGATGTTGTTTCCTCCTGGGGGCTGCCCGTCAGAAAGTCCAGGACCCAGTTGCACAGGGTGGTGTTGAGACACAGGGTCTCGAGCTTAATGACGAGTTTGGAGGGTACTATGGTATTAAATGCAGAGCTGTAGCCAATGAACAGCATTCTCACAATGGTATTCCTCTTATCCAGATGGGATAGGGCAGTGTGTAGTGTGATGGCGATTGCATCGCCGGGGGACCTATTGGGGCGGTAAGCAAATTTGAGTGTGTCTAGGGCGTCAGGTAGGGTGGAGGTGATATGATCCTTGACTAGTCTCTCAAAGCACTTCATGATGACAGAAGTGAGTGCAACGGGGCGACAGTCATTTAGTTCAGTTACCTTAGCTTTCTTAGGAACAGGAACAATGGTGGCCATCTTGAAGCATGTGGAGACAACAGACTGGGATAGGGATTGTTTGAATATGTCCGTAAACACACCAGCCAGCTGGTCTGCACATGCTCTGAGGATGCGGCTTGGGATGCCGTCTGGGCCGGCAGCCTTGCGAGGGTTAACACGTTTAAATGTTTTACTCACATTGGCCACGGAGAAGGAGAGCCCACAGGCTTTGGTAGCGACCCGTGTCGGTGGCACTGTATTGCCCTCAAAGCGAGCAAAGAAGTTGTTTAATTTGGCTGGGAGCGAGACGTCGATGTCCAAGACGGGGCTGGTTTTCCCTTTATAATCTGTGATTGACTGTAGACCCTGCCACATACATCTTGTGTTTGAGCCGTTGAATTGCTACTCTATTTTCTCTCTATACTGACGCTCTGCTTGTTCCATTGCCTTGCAGAGGGAATAGCTGCATTGTTTGTATTTGGTCATGTTTTCGGTCTTCTTGCCATGATTAAAAGCGGTGGTTCGCGCTTTCAGTTTTGCGCGAATGCTGGCATCGGTTTCTGGTTATAAAATGTTTTAATAGTCACAGTGGGTACGACATCGCCGATGCACTTGCTAATAAACTCACCCACCGAGTCAGCGTATACATCAATGTTGTTGTCTGAGGCTATCCAGAACATTTCCCAGTCCACGTAATCGAAGCAATCCTGAAGCGTGGAATCTGATTGGTCAGACCAGCCTACCTACCTGAGCGCTGGCGTTTCCTGTTTTAGTTTCTGTCTATGGGCTGGGAGCAACAAAATTGAGTCATGGTCAGATTTGCCGAAGGGAGGGCGAGGGAGAGCCTTGTATGCATCGCAGAAGTTAGAGTAGCAATGATCCAGAATGCTACTAGCCGTGTGGCGCATTCGATATGCTGATAGAATTTAGGAAGTCTCGTTCTCAGGTTAGCTTTGTTTAAATCCATGGCGAATATATGGAGCCTCAGGATGTGTGGTTTCCAGTTTACATAGAGTCCAGTGAAGTTGTTTCAGGGCCGTCGAGGTATCTGCTTGAGGGGGAAATACACGGCTGTGACTATAATCGAAGAGAGTTCTCTTGGAAGATAATGCGGTCGGCATTTGATTGTAAGGTATTCTAGGTCAGGTGAAAAAAAGGTATTGAGTTCCTGTATGTTGTTGTGATTACACCGTGAGTCGTTAATCATAAGGCATACATCCCCACCCTCCTTCTTACCAGAAGTTGTTTCTGTCGGCGTGATGCGTGAAGAAACCGGGTGGCTGTGCCGACTCTGACAACATATCCTGAGTGAGCCATGTTTCCGTGATATATGATGTCTCTCTCTGGAAGGCAACTCGTGCCTCATTTCGTCCACCTTGTTATCTAGAGATTGGACATTGGCGAGTAATATGCTCGGAAGTGGTAGACGGTGGGCTCGCCTTCTAATTCTGATCAGTAGGCCGCTCCGTCTGCCTCTCCTGCGGCGACCGCGTTGCTTTGGGTTGCCCTCTGGGATAAGATCCCACGTCCAGTGTGGAAAGGATCCACTTCGGGAAAGTCGTATTCCCGGTCATCGCTTTTATATCCAATAGTTCTTCCCAGCTGTATGTAATAACGCTTGAGATTACCTGGGCTAACAATGTAAGAAATAATACACAAAATATTACATGAAAAATCACATAACTGCATAATTTCCTAAGGATCTGAAGCGAGGCAACCATCTCTGATGGCGCCATCTTGTTAGGAAAATGCACATTGTATTTGAAGAAATCTCGATTAATAGTTGTATTTTTTAAATGTTTTTCCATCTAACATTAGAATAAGCATAAGTGGCCTAACATGATTATTGTGTCAATACTAGTGTTGATCTTTAGTGTTTTTGAGGCCTACTCCAAAGCACTATGTGCAGAGGTCGGTGTATGACAGAGAGCAGAGACGGCTGTCAACATCCAAGGGCCAGCCATGCTGCCCTGTTCTAAGCCAATTGCAATTTTCCTAAGTCTCTTTTTGTGGCACCTGACCACATGACTGAACAGTAATTCAGGTGTCCAGGTGCGACAAAACTAGAGACTGTAGGACCTGCCTTGTTGCTTGTAGTGTTAAAAAGGCAGAGCAGCGCTTTATAATGGACAGACTTATCCCATCTTAGCCACTGTTGCTCTTGCTGCGGGCGATTCCCTGATCCACCTCTACGCAGACGACACCATTCTATATACTTTCGGCCCGTCATTGGACACTGTGCTATCTAACCTCCAAACAAGCTTCAATGCCATACAACACTCCTTCCGTGGCCTCCAACTGCTCTTAAACGCTAGTAAAACCAAATGCATGCTTTTCAACCGATCGCTGCCTGCACCCGCATGCCCGACTAGCATCACCACCCTGGATGGTTCCGACCTTGAATATGTGGACATCTATAAGTACCTAGGTGTCTGGCTAGACTGCAAACTCTCCTTCCAGACTCATATCAAACATCTCCAATCAAAAATCAAATCAAGAGTCGGCTTTCTATTCCGCAACAAAACCTCCTTCACTCACGCCGCCAAGCTTACCCTAGTAAAACTGACTATCCTAACAATCCTCGACTTCGGCGATGTCATCTACAAAATGGCTTCCAACACTCTACTCAGCAAACTGGATGCAGTATACCACAGTGCCATCCGTTTTGTCACTAAAGCACCTTATACCACCCACCACTGCGACTTGTATGCTCTAGTCGGCTGGCCCTCGCTACATATTCGTCGCCAGACCCACTGGCTCCAGGTCATCTACAAGTCCATGCTAGGTAAAGCTCCGCCTTATCTCAGTTCACTGGTCACGATGGCAACACCCATCCGTAGCACGCGCTCCAGCAGGTGTATCTCACTGATCATCCCTAAAGCCAACACCTCATTTGGCCGCCTTTCGTTCCAGTACTCTGCTGCCTGTGACTGGAACGAATTGCAAAAATCGCTGAAGTTGGAGACTTTTATCTCCCTCACCAACTTCAAACATCAGCTATCTGAGCAGCTAACCGATCGCTGCAGCTGTACATAGTCTATTGGTAAATAGCCCACCCATTTTCACCTACCTCATCCCCATACTGTTTTTATTTATTTACTTTTCTGCTCTTTTGCACACCAATATCTCTACCTGTACATGATCATTTATCACTCCAGTGTTAATCTGCAAAATTGTAACTATTCGTCTACCTCCTCATGCCTTTTGCACACATTGTATATAGACTCCCCCTTTGTTTTCTACTGTGTTATTGACTTGTTAATTGTTTATTCCATGTGTAACTCTGTGTTGTCTGCTCACACTGCTATGCTTTATCTTGGCCAGGTCGCAGTTGTAAATGAGAACTTGTTCTCAACTAGCCTACCTGGTTAAATAAAGGTGAAATAAAAAAATAAAAAATAAAATAAACTGTTGAATCAATATGTTTTGACCATGACAGTTTACAATCCAGGGTTACTCCAAGCAGTTTAGTCACCTCAACTTGCTCTATTTCCACATTATTTATTACAAGATTTAGTTGAGGTTTAGGGTTTAGTGAATGATTTGTCCCAAACACAATGTTTTTAGTTTTTGAAATATTTAGGACTCATTTATTCCTTGTCACTCATCTGAAACTAACAGCAGCTCTTTGTTAAGTGTTGCAGTCATTTCAGTCACTGTAGTAGCTGACATGTATAGTGTTTAGTCACCCACATACATAGACACACTGGCTTTCTTCATAGCCGGTGGCATGTCATTAGTAAAGATTCAAAAAAATTAGCTGCCCTGGGAAATTCCTGATTTTACCTGGATAATGTTGGAGAGGCTCCCATTAAAGAACACCTTCTGTGTTCTGTTACAGGTAACTCTCTATCCACATTATAGCAGGGGGTGTAAAGCCATAACACCTACGTTTTTCCAGCTCCAGGCTATGATTGATCATGTCAAAAGCTGCACTGAAGTCTAACAAAACAGCCCCCACAATCTTTTTTGTCATCAATTCCTCTCAGCCAATCATCAGTCAAGTTCTGTGCTTGTTGAATGTCCTTCCATATAAGGGTGCTGAAAGTCTGTTGTCAATTTGTTTACTGTGAAAGAGCATTGTATCTGGTCAAAGGCCATCAGACTGTTAAACAGCCACCACTAACATTGAGTGGCTGCTGCCAACACACTGACTCAACTCCAACCACTTTAATAATGGGAATTGATGGGAAATGATGTAAAATATATCACTAGCCACTTTAAACAATGCTACCTAATATAATGTTTACATACCCTACATTATTCATCTCATATGTATACGTATGTGTACTCTATATCATCTACTGCATCTTTATGTAATACATGTATCACTAGCCACTTTAACTATGCCACTTTGTTTACATACTCATCTCATATGTATATACTGTACTCAATACCATCTACTGTATCTTGCCTATGCCGCTCTGTACCATCACTCATTCATATATCTTTATGTACATATTCTTTATCCCCTTACACTTGTGTCTATAAGGTAGTAGTTTTGGAATTGTTAGCTAGATTACTTGTTGGTTATTACTGCATTGTCGGAACTAGAAGCACAAGCATTTCGCTACACTCGCATTAACATCTGCTAACCATGTGTATGTGACAAATAAAATTTGATTTGATTTGATTTGAACACTATTTTTTCCAAAAGTTTACGAAGGGTTGGTAACAGGCTGATTGTTCGGCTATTTGAGCCAGTAAAGAGGGCTTTACTATTCATGGGTAGCGGAGTGACTTTGATTCCCTCCAAGCCTGGGGGCACAATTTCTCGTAGGCTTAAATTGAAAATATGGCAAATAGGAGTGGCAATATCGTCCGCTATTACCCTGAGTAATAGACAACAATAATTTGTTCACCTCTTCCACACTCACTTTACGGAATTCAAAATTACAATGCTTGTCTTTCATAATTTGGTCAGATATACTTTGATGTGTTTTGTACCTACACAGTAGTTGCTATTAGTTGTGTATGATGTGGTATAAGGTTAAAGCAAGCAGCTCATTCCACAAATTATCAGCCAGGGGCATCCCGAGAGAGAATGTTACAATCTCTGATGTCTCTCTGGAAGGCAATACTTACCCTGATTTCGTCCACCTTGTTGTCTAGAGACTGGAGATTGGCGACTAATATGCTCAGAAGCGGTGGGTGGTGAAGTAGGAGAATATAACACATTAGATTTGGAAAAAGATAATACCAAGAAAAAAACAACCATTGTTTAGTATTTTTAAAACATTTTTACTATCTTCTTTAAAATGCAAGAGAAAGGCCATAATGTATTATTCCAGCCCATGTGCTATTTAGATTTTGGCCACTAGATGGCAGCAGTGTATGTGCAACATTTTTAGACGGTCAATGGTTCATTGATCCAATGAACCATTGCATTTCTGTTTGTATCAAGACTGGCGAAATGTGCCTAATTTGTTTATTAATAACTTTTCGTGTTCAAAATTGTGCACTCTCCTCAAACAATTGCATGGTATTCTTTCACTGTAATAGCTACTGTAAATTGGACTGTGCAGTTAGATTAACAAGAATTTAAGATTTCTGCCAATATCAGATATGTCTATGTCCTGGGAAATGTTCTTGTTACTTAGAACCTAATGCTAATCGCATTAGCCTACGTTAGCTCAACCGTCCCGTGGAAGGGACACTGATCACGAAGAAGTTTTAAGGCCCTGGGTCTCAACCCTGCCCTGGGAAATTGGGTCCTGGACTTTCTGACAGACCGCCACCAGGTGGTGAAGGTAGGAAACAAAATCTCAACTTCGATGATCCTCAACACTGGCACCCCACAAGGGTGCGTGCTCAGCCCCCTCATGTACTCCCTGTTCACCCATGACTGCGTGGCAAAGCACGTCTCCAACTCAATCATCAAATTTGCAGATGACACAACAGTAGTGGGCTTGATTACCAACAACGACGAGACAGACTACAGGGAGGAGGTGAGGGCACTGGGAGTGTGATGTCAGGAAAACATCCTCTAACTCAACGTCAACAAAACAAAGGAGATGATCGTGGACTTCAGGAAACAGCAGAGGGAGCACCCCCCTATCCACATCAACAGGACAGTAGTAGAGAAGGTGCAAAGTTTTAAGTTCCTCTGCGTACACATCACAGACAAACTGAAATGGTCCTTCCACACAGACAGCGTGGTGAAGAAGGTGCAACAGTGCCTCTTCAACCTCAGGAGGCTGAAGAAATGTGGCTTGTCACCTAAAACCCTCAAGCCTTTACAGATGCACAATCGAGAGCATCCTGTTGGGCTGTATCACCGCCTGGTACAGCAACTGCACCGCCATCAACCGCAAGGATCTCCAGAGGGTGGTGCGGTCTGCACAAAGCATCACCTGGGGAAAACTACCTGCCCTTCAGGACACCAACAGCACCCGATGTCACAGAAAGGCCAAAAAGATCATCTAGGACATTAACCACCCGAGCGACTGCCGGTTCACTCCGCTATCATCCAGAAGGCGAGGTCGGTACAGGTGCATCAAAGCTGGGACAGAGAGACTGAAAAAAAGCTTCTATCTCAAGGCCATCAGACTGCTAAATAGCCATCACTAACACAGAGAGGCTGCCGCCTACATACAGAACCAATCATTGGCCACTTTAAGAAATGGATCACTAGTCACTAACTCATATAGCAGGCAAAAACCTGAGAAATACCACTTCTTTCTTTTCTTTTTTTCTGGGGGTGGCAGATCTTCAACAAAGCTCTCATTGAAATTACAGTGCGATATGGATGAGTTGTCACTTCCTACGCCTTCCACTAGATGTCAACAGTCAATAGAACTTTGCCTGATGACTCTAATGTGAAGGGGGGTCGAATGACACAGGAAATAGTCACCACTGCCACGAGTTGACCATGCATTCACTATGCGTGTTCACAGGGGAAGGACCTGCGTTCCACCGGTCATCTGAAGTCATTCTAATTCTCCGGTTGGAACGTTATTCAAGGCATATGTAAACAACATTCTAAAGATTGATTCAGTACATTGTTTGACATGTTTCTACTGACTGTTACGGAAATTTTGGACATTTCATCACATTATAGTGGACGCGCTTTGTGACTTTGGAATTGTTTACCAAACGCACTAACCAAAGTAGCTAATTGGACATAAATAACAGACATTTTCTAACAAATCAAATTTATTGTGGACCTGGGATTCCTAGGACTGCATTCTGATGAAGTTCATCAAAGGTAAGGAAACATTTATCATGTATTTTCTGGTTTCTGTTGACTCCAACATGGCGGCTAATTTTGCTTCTGTTCTGAGCGCCGTCTCAGATTATTGCATGTGTTGCTTTTTCCGTAAACCTTTTTTTGAAATCTGACACAGCGGTTGCATTAAGGAGAGGTATATCTATAATTCCATGTGTATAACTTGTATTATCATCTACATTTATGATGAGTATTTCTGTTGAAACGATGTGGCTATGCAAAATCACTTGATGTTTTTGGAACTAGTGAATCTAAATAACCAATGTAAACTCAGATTGTTTTTATATAAATATGAACTTTATAAAACAAAACATGCATGTATTGTGTAACATGATGTCCTATGAGTGTCATCTGATGAAGATAATTCAAGGTTAGTGATTCATTTTATCTTTATTTCTGCTTTTTGTGAATGCTATATTTCACTGGGAAAATGGATGTGCTTATTGTGGTTTGGTGGAGACCTAACATAATCATTTGTAGTGCTTTCGCTGAAAAGCCTATTTGAAATCGGACACTTTGGTGGGATTAATAACAAGATTACCTTTAAAATTATATTAAACACATGTATGTTTTAGAAATTGTAATTATGAGATATCTGTGGTTTGAATTTGGCGCCCTATATTTTCACTGGTAGTTGTCATATCGATCCCGGTATTGGGATTGCAGCCATAAGAAGTTTTAATAATGTTTACATATCTTACATTACTCATCTCATATGCATATACTGTATTTTATGCCATCTATTGCATCTTGCCTATGCCGCTCAGCCATCGCTCATCCATGCATTTATATGTGCAGTTGTGGCCAAAAGTTTTGAGAATGACACAAATATAAATTTTCACAAAGTCTGCTGCCTCAGTTTGTATGATGGCATTTTGCATATCCATTCATTCGTTCATGTGTGGGGTTGCTTCTCAGACAGGGGAGTGGGCTCACTCACAATTTTGCCTAAGAAAACAGCCATGAATAAAGAATGGTACCAACACATCCTCCGAGAGCAACTTCTCCCAACCATCCAGGAACAGTTTGGTGATGAACAATGCCTTTTCCAGCATGATGTGGAGCACCTTGCCATATGGCGAAAGTGATAACTAAGTGGCTCGGGGAACAAACCATCGATATTATGGGTCCATGGCAAGGAAACTCCCCAGACCTTAATCCCATTGAGAACTTGTGGTCAATCCTCAAGAGGCTGGTGGACAAACAAAAACCCACAAATTCTGACAAACTCCAAGCATTGATTATGCAAGAATGTGCTGCCATCAAACAGGGTTTGGCCCAGAAGTGAATTGACTGCATGCCAGGGCAGATTGCAGAGGTCTTGAATAAGAAGGGTCAACACTGCAAATATTGACTCTTTGCATCAACTTCATGTAATTGTCAATAAAAGCCTTTGACACTTATGAAATGCTTGTAATTATACTTCAGTATTCCATAGTAACATCTGACAAACATATCTAAAGACACTGATGCAGCAGACTGTAAAAATATATATTTGTGTCATTCTCAAAACTTTTTGCCACGACTGTACATATTCTCATTCCATCCCTTTACTTTGTGTGTATAAGGTAGTTCTTGTGGAATCGTTCGATTACTTAGATATTAGTGAACTGTCGGAACTAGAAGCACAAGCATTTCGCTACTCTCACATTAACATCTGCTAACCATGTGTATGTGACCAATAGTTAAGAACAAAGTTAAGAATTTGTTCTTAGCTGACATGCCTAGTTAAATAAATGTAAAATTATTATGTTCAGCCTTTTTTATAGTAAAGAGAATCCTTACAGTCCTTTTGTGAAAGGGGGAAATCCCTCTCAAGAGAGAAGGACACAATTATGCTTCGAAGGACAAAACCCTCCCTGCTTTCAGTGAGGATGTCCTCTCATGACAAAGGCCACACATCAAATCAAAAATTCATTTGTCACATGCGATGAATACAACAAGAGTAGACTTGACTGTGAAACGCTTACTGACAAGCCCTTAACCAACAGTACAGTTCAAGAAGAGTTAAGAAAATATTTACCAAATAAACTAAAGAAAAAACTAATAAAAAGTAACACAATAACATAACAATAACAAGGCTATATACAGGGGGCACCGGTACCGAGTCAGGTAGAGGTAATTTGTACATGTAGGTAAGGGTGAAGTGACTATGCATAGATAATAAGCAGAGTAGCAGCGTGTACAACGTAAATGGTCAATGTAATAGTCCGTTGGCCATTTGATTAATTGTTCAGCAGTCTTATGGTTTGGGGGTAGAAGCTGTTAAGGAGCCTTTTGGTCCTAGACTTGGCACTCCGGTAGCGCTTGCTGTGCGGTAGCAGAGAAAACAGTCTATGACTTGGGGGACTGGAGTCTGCCAATTTTATGGGCTGACCTCTGACACTGCCTATTATATAGGTCCTGGATTGCAGGTAGCTTGGCCCCAGTGATGTACTGGGCTGTATACACTACCCTCTGTAGCGCCTTTACGGTCAGATGCCGAGCAGTTTCCATACCAGGCAGTGATGCAACCGGTCAGGATGCTCTCGATGGTGCAGCTGTAGACATTTTTGAGGATCTGGGGACCCATGCCAAATCTTTTCAGTCTCCTGAGGGGGAAAAGGTTTTGTCGTGCCCTCTTCACGACTGTCTTGGTGTGTTTGGACCATGATAGATCATTGGTGATGTGTACACTAAGGAACTTGAAACTCTCGACCCGCTCCACTACAGCCCCTTCGATGTTAATGAGGGCGTGTTCGGCCCGCCTTTTCCTGTAGTCCACGATCAGCTGTTGTCCTGGCACCACACTGCCAGTTCTCTCCCTATAGACTGTCTCATTGTTGTCGGTGATCAGTCCTACCACTGTTGTGTCGTCAGCAAACTTAATGATGGTGTTGGAGTTATGTTTGGCCACGCATTCGTGGGTGAACAGGGAGTACAGGAGGGGACTATGTACACACCCCTGAGGGGCCCCAGTGTTGAGGATCAGCGTGGCAAATGTGTTGTTGCCTACCCTTACCACCTGGTGGCGGCACGTCAGGAAGTCCAGGATCCCGTTGAGGAGGGAGGTGTTTAGTCCCAGGGTCCTTAGCTTAGTGATCAGCTTCGTGGGCACTATGGTGTTGAACGCTGAGCTGTAGTCAATGAAAAGCTCACATAGGTGTTCCTTTTGTCCTGATGGGAAAGGGCAGTGTGGAGTGCGATTGAGATTGCGTCATCTGTGGATCTGTTGGGACGGTATGCGAATTGGAGTGGGTCTAGTGTATCTGGGATGATGGTGTTGATGTGAGTCATGACCAGCCTTTCAAAGCACTTCATGGCTACCGACGTGAGTGCTACAGGGCGGTAGTCATTTAGGCAGGTTAACTTCACTTCCTTGGGCACAGGGACTATGACGGTCTGCTTGAAACATGTAGGTAACATGATAGCCCAGATCATGCACACACACACACACACACACACACACACACACACACACACACACACACACACACACACACACACACACACACACACACACACACACACACACACACACACACACACACACACACACACACACACCCACACACACACACACACACACACACACCCACCATCTACCTGGCTGGGTGGAGTGTGTAAAAGGAAATCTCCATGGTGGCAGTCATTTAATAGTGGTGCTGGAGAATTTGATCAGGCTGTCTATTGTCCCTGTGAAAAGGATTGAATTCAGACAGCCTAAGAGTTCTCCATTCTGGCTCCTTTATCTTCCAGAGCCTTTTAGGTAGCAGAGCAACTTTCGGTTAGCTAACCCACCAACTGTTTTTTCTTTTGAGTATCGAAATCGGATTAATCCCATCATTTAAAAAATCAAATGAAAAGGTCAGATGAAGTGCCAAGAGCATCCAACAGCTTTTAATGTGTTTTCAAGAGGTCTTTAATCAAGTCGTTCTATTCATTAATTCGAAAGGACAATTATCTGTGCCAATTGTCAGAAGTTGTCCCACAACAATACTTTCAACCCAGAGACTAGAGACTAGTGAAAGATGAGAAGAAAGTTGTGATATGTTGCAGTATCCAGATGATTAATGTTTTTATTTAAACACAGTTTTATTGGCAGAAGTTAAAAAGTTATACTTTTACATTTCCTTTTTTCAAATCTCCTTCCCCCGGGTGAAGGATGCTGAAGGAACAAATCAAATCAAATCAAATCAAATCAAATCAAATTTATTTATATAGCCCTTCGTACATCAGCTGATATCTCAAAGTGCTGTACAGAAACCCAGCCTAAAACCCCAAACAGCAAGCAATGCAGGTGTAGAAGCACGGTGGCTAGGAAAAACTCCCTAGAAAGGCCAAAACCTAGGAAGAAACCTAGAGAGGAACCAGGCTATGTGGGGTGGCCAGTCCTCTTCTGGCTGTGCCGGGTGGAGATTATAACAGAACATGGCCAAGATGTTCAAATGTTCATAAATGACCAGCATGGTCGAATAATAATAAGGCAGAACAGTTGAACTGGAGCAGCAGCACAGTCAGGTGGAAGTTGAAACTGGAGCAGCAGCATGGCCAGGTGGACTGGGGACAGCAAGGAGTCATCATGTCAGGTAGTCCTGGGGCATGGTCCTAGGGCTCAGGTCAGTTGAAACTGGAACAGCAGCATGGCCAGGTGGACTGGGGACAGCAAGGAGCAGTAAGTAACTCTGCTCTTCGCTGTCAGTCAGTCACTTCCTCTACTGCAATTGTTTGCTAGCAGAGGACTACAGGAATGAGGTGGCTATAGTTATCAAACAAATCTCAATTCTACGTGAACTTATGGGGAAAACGCAGATTGGAACTTTCTCGTTCACAACTCCTATGGCAGGACGCTGCTCCGGCATTGTCATCTGTCCCTATCCGAATGGCCTGTGCTACCTGGAACTTGCCTGGCAAGGAAGTCTTCTCCATCTGCTCCTCCTCCTCCATCTTGTCATGAAGTAGGCAGAGAACAGCAAGAAGAATATTCCAATCAGCGCTGGTCCCATGTCACAAGTAGTATTTCTGATCAATGTGATGTTATTTTAATGGACAAAAAATGTGCTTTCTTTCAAAAACAAGGACATTTCTAAATGACCCCAACCCTTTGAACGGTAGTGTGTATACATGATTTTTTAAATGTATTTCCCTTGATTATGTTTCCCTAACCCCAACCCTACCACCCCTCCCCTAATTGACATAGACTAATGGACAATAACACTTAGGCTTCTACTTCCAGCTTATACATTTTACAGACACAATGTATTTTACAATATTTAGATTTTGTTTGTTTTTAATCCCATCCTTCAGATACCCTCAACCCCTCCCATCTATCGCTGAAGACCATCCAGTTTTGTTTTCTAATTGACATATATTTTTCAACTGTGCTGTGATGTTTCACAAAGGTTCTGAGCCTTTCTATTCTCATAGTTTCTACAGATTATAAATTAAAGATAAAGTTTTTTGCTAAATCTATTATTACATTATTGATCGATTGATTGACTATGACTTTTCAAATCACCCAGCAGTGCTATTTGCAGAGTTAGCTCCAAGTAAATGTTGCAATTCTTCAGCCATTCCTGGATCTGCGACCAAAAACAAACTACATTTTGACAGTACCCCAAAAAATGATCTAATGATTCTGTCTCTTCGCAGAAGAATCTCCAGAGCTGGGATATATATGACATTCTAATGGTTGCAATAATTTTGTATAATCATTTTAATTGGGAAACTATACGTTTTGAATCTAGCTTCGTTTTGCGTATCAGTTCATAAAACATGTGTCATGGAATCAGTACGTGAAAAATCTCTTCACAACTATTTTGCAATCTATATGGCAAAGCTGTCATTTCTTTGGTCCTTAAATGAAACTGATATACTTTTTATTTATCACAACTTTCTTTAACCAATTGTGGTCTTTAATTCAGGGCCGACAGACAAGTTCCTTCCTTTTTCACCCTTCCACTTTCTTCCATTTTCATGGTAATGCAATTAGTTGGTTGTAATTTTGGGTAGAGCAGACATTTCCATATATTTTTTTAAGCTACATGTGAAACATAACTCCAACAGTCCTCTTTATGAAATCATTTACAAAGATTATACCTTTTTATGTCTTGTCATTATTGGTAATAACCACAGGCCTACCACTGTGGTGTCGTCAGCAAACTTGATGATTGAGTAGGAGGCGTGGGTGAACAGGGAGTACAGGAGAGGGCTCAGAACGCACCCTTGTGGGGCTCCAGTGTTGACGATCAGTGTAGTGGAGGTGTTGTTGTCTACCTTCACCACCTGGGGTCGACCCGTCAGGAAGTCCAGGACCCAGTTGCACAGAGATGGGTTCAGATCCAGGGCCCCGAGCTTAGTGATGAGCTTGGAGGGCACTATGTTGTTGAAGGCTGAGCTGCAGTCGATAAACAGCATTCTTACATTAGGTATTCCTCTTGTCCAGATGGGATAGGGCAGTCTACAGTGTGATGGCGATTGCGTCATCTGTGGACTCCATCTGGGCTGGCAGCCTTTGAAGGTTAACTTAAATGTCTTACTCGTGTTGACCACAACGAACCAGAGCTCACAGTCCTCATATGTCTTGTGTCTGAGCTGTTGAATTGCGACTACACTTTGGCTCTGTATTGTAATTTTGCCTGTTTTTTTGCATTACAGAGCTGGACCGTTTGTACTCGCCTGTTATTACAGAGGTTACAGCCTCCATAGCCCCACTCTGGATCCCAAGGCATGTTATTACAGAGGTTATAGCCTCTACATATTTTTTATTTATTTAACCTTTTTAAAACTAGGCAAGTCAGTTAAGAACAAATTCTTAGTTACAATGACGGCCTACCAAAAGGCAAAAGGCCTCCTGTGGGGACATTCTGGGATTAAAAATAAAACATATATATAAATATAGGACAAAACACACATCACGACAAGAGAGACACCACAACACTACATAATGAGAGACATAAGACAACATAGCACTGCAGCAACACATGACAACACAGCATGGTAACAACACAACATGACAACAACATGGTAGAAACACAACATGGAAGCAGCACAAAACATGGTACAAACATTAAAGGGCACAGACAACAGCACAAAGGACAAGAAGGTAGAGACAACAATACATCACGCAAAGCAGCCACAACTGTCAGTGTCCAGGATCGAGTCTTTGAATGAAGAGATTGAGATAAAACTGTCCAGTTTGAGTGTCTGTTGCAGCTTGTTCCAGTCGCTAGCTGCAGCGAACTAAAAAGAGGAGCGACCCAGGGATGTGTGTCAATCCCTGACCTTAGTTATCTTTGTTTTCTTTATAATTTGGTTAGGTCAGGGTGTGACAAGGGTGGTTTGTGTAGTTTTTGTATTGTCTAGGGCTTTTTGTATGTTTATGGGGTTTTTATAGTCTAGGTGTTTTATTTATTTTATTTTTTAATTTTTAATTTCACCTTTATTTAACCAGGTAGGCTAGTTGAGAACAAGTTCTCATTTGCAACTGCGACCTGGCCAAGATAAAGCATAGCAGTGTGAACAGACAACACAGAGTTACACATGGAGTAAACGATTAACAAGTCAATAACACAGTAGAAAAAAAGGGGAGTCTATATACAATGTGTGCAAAAGGCATGAGGAGGTAGGAGAATAATTACAATTTTGCAGATTAACACTGGAGTGATAAATTATCAGATGGTCATGTACAGGTAGAGATATTGGTGTGCAAAAGAGCAGAAAAGTAAATAAATAAAAACAGAATGGGGATGAGGTAGGTAAAAATGGGTGGGTTATTTACCGATAGACTATGTACAGCTGCAGCGATCGGTTAGCTGCTCAGATAGCAGATGTTTGAAGTTGGTGAGGGAGATAAAAGTCTCCAACTTCAGCGATTTTTGCAATTCGTTCCAGTCACAGGCAGCAGAGAACTGGAAAAAAAAGGGGGCCAAATGAGGTGTTGGCTTTAGGGATGATCAGTGAGATACACCTGCTGGAGCGCGTGCTACGGATGGGTGTTGCCATCGTGACCAGTGAACTGAGATAAGGCGGAGCTTTACCTAGCATGGACTTGTAGATGACCTGGAGCCAGTGGGTCTGGCGACGAATATGTAGCGAGGGCCAGCCGACTAGAGCATACAAGTCGCAATGGTGGGTGGTATAAGGTGCTTTAGTGACAAAACGGATGGCACTGTGATAAACTGCATCCAGTTTGCTGAGTAGAGTGTTGGAAGCAATTTTGTAGATGACATCGCCGAAGTCGAGGATCGGTAGGATAGTCAGTTTTACTAGGTTAAGTTTGGCGGCGTGAGTGAAGGAGGCTTTGTTGCGGAATAGAAAGCCGACTCTTGATTTGATTTTCGATTGGAGATGTTTGATATGAGTCTGGAAGGAGAGTTTACAGTCTAGCCAGACACCTAGGTACTTATAGATGTCCACATATTCAAGGTCGGAACCATCCAGGGTGGTGATGCTGGTCAGGCGTGCGGGTGCAGGCAGTGAATGGTTGAAAAGCATGCATTTGGTTTTACTAGCATTTAAGAGCAGTTGGAGGCCACGGAAGGAGTGTTGTATGGCATTGAAGCTCGTTTGGAGGTTAGATAGCACAGTGTCCAAGGACGGGCCGGAAGTATATAGAATGGTGTCGTCTGCGTAGAGGTGGATCAGGGAATCACCCGCAGCAAGAGCAACATCATTGATATATACAGAGAAAAGAGTCGGCCCGAGGGTTGAACCCTGTGGCACCCCCATAGAGACTGCCAGAGGACCGGACAGCATGCCCTCCGATTTGACACACTGAACTCTGTCTGCAAAGTAATTGGTGAACCAGGCAAGGCAGTCATCTGAAAAACCGAGGCTATTGAGTCTGCCGATAAGAATATCTTGATTGACAGAGTCGAAAGCCTTGGCCAGGTCGATGAAGACGGCTGCACAGTGCTGTCTTTTATCGATGGCGGTTATGATATCGTTTAGTACCTTGAGCGTGGCTGAGGTGCACCCGTGACCGGCTCGGAAACCAGATTGCACAGCGGAGAAGGTACGGTGGGATTCAAGATGGTCAGTGATCTGTTTGTTGACTTGGCTTTCGAAGACCTTAGATAGGCAGGGCAGGATGGATATAGGTCTGTAACAGTTTGGGTCCAGGGTGTCTCCCCCTTTGAAGAGGGGGATGACTGCGGCAGCTTTCCAATCCTTGGGGATCTCAGACGATATAAAAGAGAGGTTGAATAGGCTGGTAATAGGGGTTGCGACAATGGCGGCGGATAGTTTCAGAAATAGAGGGTCCAGATTGTCAAGCCCAGCTGATTTGTACGGGTCCAGGTTTTGCAGCTCTTTCAGAACATCTGCTATCTGGATTTGGGTAAAGGAGAACCTGGAGAGGCTTGGGCGAGTAGCTGCAGGGGGGGCGGAGCTGTTGGCCGAGGTTGGAGTAGCCAGGCGGAAGGCATGGCCAGCCGTTGACAAATGCTTGTTGAAGTTTTCAATAATCATGGATTTATCGGTGGTGACCGTGTTACCTAGCCTCAGTGCAGTGGGCAGCTGGGAGGAGGTGCTCTTGTTCTCCATGGACTTCACAGTGTCCCAGAACTTTTTGGAGATGGAGCTACAGGATGCAAACTTCTGCCTGAAGAAGCTGGCCTTAGCTTTCCTGACTGACTGCGTGTATTGGTTCCTGACTTCCCTGAACAGTTGCATATCGCGGGGACTATTCGATGCTATTGCAGTCCGCCACAGGATATTTTTGTGCTGGTCGAGGGCAGTCAGGTCTGGAGTGAACCAAGGGCTATATCTGTTCTTAGTTCTGCATTTTTTGAACGGAGCATGCTTATCTAAAATGGTGAGGAAGTTACTTTTAAAGAATGACCAGGCATCCTCAACTGACGGGATGAGGTCAATGTCCTTCCAGGATACCCGGGCCAGGTCGATTAGAAAGGCCTGCTCACAGAAGTGTTTTAGGGAGCGTTTGACAGTGATGAGGGGTGGTCGTTTGACTGCGGCTCCGTAGCGGATACAGGCAATGAGGCAGTGATCGCTGAGATCCTGGTTGAAGACAGCGGAGGTGTATTTGGAGGGCCAGTTGGTCAGGATGACGTCTATGAGGGTGCCCTTGTTTACAGATTTAGGGTTGTACCTGGTGGGTTCCTTGATGATTTGTGTGAGATTGAGGGCATCTAGCTTAGATTGTAGGACTGCCGGGGTGTTAAGCATATCCCAGTTTAGGTCACCTAACAGAACAAACTCTGAAGCTAGATGGGGGGCGATCAATTCACAAATGGTGTCCAGGGCACAGCTGGGAGCTGAGGGGAGTCGGTAGCAGGCAGCAACAGTGAGAGACTTATTTCTGGAGAGAATAATTTTCAAAATTAGTAGTTCGAACTGTTTGGGTATGGACCTGGAATGTATGACATTACTTTGCAGGCTATCTCTGCAGTAAACTGCAACTCCTCCCCCTTTGGCAGTTCTATCTTGATGGAAAATGTTATAGTTGGGTATGGAAATCTCAGAATTTTTGGTGGCCTTCCTGAGCCAGGATTCAGGCACGGCAAGGACATCAGGGTTAGCAGAGTGTGCTAAAGCAGTGAGTAAAACAAACTTAGGGAGGAGGCTTCTGATGTTGACATGCATGAAATCAAGGCTTTTTCGATCACAGAAGTCAACAAATGAGGGTGCCTGGGGACATGCAGGGCCTGGGTTTACCTCCACATCACCCGCGGAACAGAGGAGGAGTAGAATGAGGGTGCGGCTAAAGGCTATCAAAACTGGTCGCCTAGAGCGTTGGGGACAGAGAATAAAAGGAGCAGATTTCTGGGCATGGTAGAATATATTCAGGGCATAATGCGCAGACAGGGGTATGGTGGGGTGCAGGTACAGCGGAGGTAAGCCCAGGCACTGGGTGATGATGAGAGAGGTTGTATCACTGGACATGCTGGTTGTAATGGGTGAGGTCACCGCATGTGTGGGAGGTGGGACAAAGGATGTATCAGGGGTATGAAGAGTGGAACTAGGGGCTCCATTGTAAACTAAAACAATGATAACTAACCTGAACAACAGTATACAAGGCATATTGACATTTGAGAGAGACATACAGCGAGGCATACAGTAATCACAGGGGTTGAATTGGGAGAGCTAGCTAAAACAGTAGCTAAAACAGTAGGTGAGACAACAACAGCTAATCAGCTAGCACAACAACAGCAGGTAAAATGGTGTTGACTAGGCAGGGAGGGTCGGATTAACTACACCCAGAGCCTGAGTGCGGCTGGGGCCGACAGATAAAACATAAACAAGCAGAATGGAGTACCGTGATTAATGGACAGTCCAGCATGCATCAGCTATGTAGCCAAGTGATCAGTGTCCAGGGGGCAGCGGTGGATGGGGCAGGGAAGCTTGACTGGCGAGTATTATCCAGGTTAAATGTATTTTTATTTTTTAAACTGGCTGGCTGTGCAGAAGGTAAAAGGTAAAAGGTAAAAGCCGCTAGCAGTGGCTAATAATGACTAAATAGCTTGTAGCTAGTTAGCTGGTTAGCTTCTGGAGGTTCTTGAGTGTGTTCTAAAAATTAAAAATAATAGCGATTCCGTATCACATTGGGTGAGGCAGGTTACCGGAAGGTATAAACAACTTAAAAATCGAAAAGAGATCGAAAGTAAATATGGGTCCAGTGAGTGTTTGGGACGCGGCGATTCAGACGGTTAGCAGGCCTGTGCTAACAAGCTAACAGTTAGTAGGCCGGGGCTAAACAAGGTAGCAGTTAGCGGACCGGGGCTAAACAAGGTAGCAGTTAGCGGACCGGGGCTAAACAAGCTAGCAGTTAGCAGGCCGAATTAGCAAGCAAGGAGATAGCAAGGGCTAGAAAGTTAGCCTTTGGGGGGGGCATCGCGATGGGGTGAGTCTGTTTATGCCTCTTCATGCGGTGACATCGATAGACCGGTCGTGGGTCCGGATATTGTAGCCCAGGAGTATGCTTCGGTGGTAGCACAGGAGCTCTGGCCGGGCTAGCTTCAAGCTAAGTGGGTGGAAACGCTAGCCAGGAGTAATCATCCGGGGTTGCGGTTAGCTAGTTAGCTAGTTGTGAAGATCCAGCTGAAAATGTTCCGTTTGCGGTGGGAATCCGGTGGGAATCCGGTGATAAAAGAAATAATATGTATATGGTTGCCAAGATTGGTTCTCAATCAGAGGCAGCTGTTTATCATTGTCTCTGATTGGGGACCATATTAAGGTAGCCATATTCCTTGGATAGTTTGTGGGTTGTTATTCTATGTTTAGTTGCCTGTTTGCACTAGTCATATAGCTTCTTTTCATTAAAGGAGTTATGTACGCTTATCACGCTGCGCCTTGGTCTCCTCATTATGATGACTGTGACCCACAAGAATGGAATGGTCTACGGTATCAAATCAAATGTATTTATATAGCCCTTCGTACATCAGCTGATATCTCAAAGTGCTGTACAGAAACCCAGCCTAAAACCCCAAACAGCAAGCAATGCAGCTGTTGAAGCACATTGGCTAGGAAAAACTCCCTAGAAAGGCCAAAACCTAGGAAGAAACCTAAAGAGGAGCCAGGCTATGAGGGGTGGCCAGTCCTCTTCTCGCTGTGCCGGGTGGAGATTATAACAGAACATGGCCAAGATGTTCCAATGTTCATAAATTACCAGCATGGTCAAATAATAGGTCTGGGACAGGTAGCACGTCCGGTGAACAGGTCAGGATTCCATAGCCGCAGGCAGAACAGTTGAAACTGGAGCGGCAGCACAGCCAGGTGGACTGGGGACAGCAAGGAGTCATCATGCCAGGTAGTCCTGAGGCATGGTCCTAGGGCTCAGGTCCTCCTCCGAGAGAAAGAAAGAGAGAAAGAGAGAATTAGAGAGAGCATACTTAAATTCACACAAGATACCGGATAAGACAGGAGAAGTACTCCAGATATAACAAACTGACCCTAGCCCCCCGACACATAAACTACTGCAGCATAAATACTGGAGGCTGAGACAGGAGGGGTCAGGAGACACTGTGGCCCCATCCGATGATACCCCCGGACAGGGCCAAACAGGAAGGATATAACCCCACCCACTTTGCCAAAGCACAGCCCCCACGCCACTAGAGGGATATCTTCAACCACCAACTTACCATCCTGAGACAAGGCCGAGTATAGCCCACAAAGATCTCCGCCACGGCACAACCCAAGGGGGGGCGCCAACCCAGACAGGAAGATCACATTAGTGACTCAACCCACTCAAGTGACGCAACCCTCCTAGGGACGGCATGAAAGAGCACCAGTAAGCCAGTGAGTCAGCCCCTGTAATAGGGTTAGAGGCAGAGAATCCCAGTGGAGAGAGGGGAACCGACCAGGCAGAGATAGCAAGGGCCGTTCGTTGCTCCAGAGCCTTTCCGTTCCCCTTCACACTCCTGGACCAGACTACACTCAATCATATGACCCACTGAAGAGTTGAGTCTTCAGTAAAGACTTAAAGGTTGAGACCGAGTTTGCATCTCACATGGGTAGGCAGACCATTCCATAAAAATGGAGCTCTATAGGAGAAAGCCCTGCCTCCAGCTGTTTGCTTAGAAATTCTAGGGACAATTAGGAGGCCTGCGTCTTGTGACCTTAGCGTACGTGTCAAGTCAATAAAAATAGCAGCACAATATTGCTTAGAATCAAGGGCAATGGTGACATCATTGAGGACCTTTAAGGTTGCAGTGACACATCCATAACCTGAAGTAAACCAGATTGCATACCTGAGAGAATTCTTTAGACATCAAGAAAACCAGTCAGTTGATAATTGCCAAGTTTTTCCAACACTTTTGATAAACAGGGCAAAATAAAAATAGGCCTATAACAGTTAGGATCAGCTTGATCTCCCCCTTTAAATAAAGGACGAACCGTGGCTGCCTTCCAAGCAATGAAAATCTGCCGGGACAGAAGAGACAAGTTAAAAAGGTTGGAGATAGGCTTGGTGATGATATAGCCCCACTCTGGCTCCCAAGGCCTCTTAATACAGTGATTATAGACCCTATACCCCCACTCTGGCTTTCAGTGGACTAGACCTTTACCACTGTGGCAGATTTGATTGAAATAATCTCAAAATACTGTCTGAGAACACATATATATTTTTATTTTGGCAAACACACAATGATGTGTTTACCCACATGTTGAAACATGGTGGTTCAGGAAATACTGTTGTGAGAGAAAAGAAAACAGGTCCGTTTTAGTAGTCTAAAATGTAAAAAGAAAAAAAGACATCTTTGAGTTGATTCTATTTTCTCTGTTGTCTCTTTGATATGCTGTGGCCCTGAGGCAGACAGACTGTTGAGACCATGGCTTGTCTCAGCACATCCCAGCTCTCTTTTCTGTTCTGCTCTGTTCTGTCCTGCTCTCTTCCTTATTGGAGAAATGCCTTACTAACAAAGGTTGACTACCCGGTATGAGACACTCTGTTCTCTCCTTATGGGAGAAATTTCTTACTAACGCAGGCTGACTACCTGGTATGAGACACCACAGGCATAGAACAGTGGGAGCTGGCCCTATTCTTACGTAACAACATTAAGTAATTTGGTTCCCACACTTTGTAAAGTTTGATATTTAGTCAATATGAATATGATGTTGTATTTGGAAGGTCTCCCAACTGAGATATAGGTTTTATTAACTGTCTGAGTACAGACTTCTCATCTCAGAAGGGGGTGAAGGGTCTTCCTTTGATGATCCAGATTGACACCTGTAGCTTCAAGAACCACAACAACAAGCCCCCCCACAGAGCCTTCTCTCAGATCAAGGTCTTCTGTGACAAGGTGAGTCTCTCTCTGACCTCTAACCTCTCCTTTATGACCCACTTCATTAATGAACTTTCAGCCCTGAAGAGCTACTTTAGATCTTCAGATCTCCTCCTTGCCCTATGATTCATCCTCCCCTGTACTCTTAGAATCTGACTCGACTCAGGCGTTTCTGACTCTCTGCTTTCCCCTGGTGGCTTCTGCATGTAAAAAAAAAATCACCATATTTAAATGGTAGTCTCTTTACATTTACATTTTAGTCATTTAGCAGACTCTCTTATCCAGAGAGACTTACAGTAGTGAGTGGATACAGTTCCTTTTTCTTTTCTTTTTACAGGGCGACATGAGTCTGTGAGAGAGACTAGTTAAACTGTTTTTAATCATTCCCATCAGTGCTGTTGGGTTTGAAGCTGATTCATCTATCCATCCGTCCATTCATGTATTATATTAATCCATCCATCCACCTACTCATTAATTTATGAATCCATCCATCCATCCACTCATTCATTTATTAATCCATTCATCCATCCACCTACTCATTAATTTATGAATCCATCCATCCATTCTCCACTCATTCATTTATTAATCCATTCATCCATCCACCTACTCATTAATTTATGAATCCATCCATCCATTCTTCCACTCATTCATTTATTAATCCATTCATCCATCCACCTACTCATTAATTTATGAATCCATCCATCCATCCACTCATTCATTCATTAATCCATCCATCCACCCACTCATTCATTTATGAATCCATCCATCCATCCATCCACTCATTCATTCATTAATCCATCCATCCACCCACTCATTAATTTATGAATCCATCCCTCCATCCATCCTCTCATTCATTTATTAATCCATCCATCCACCCACTCATTAATTTATGAATCCATCCCTCCATCCATCCACTCATTCATTTATTAATCCATCCATCCATCCAACCAACCAACCAACCAACCATCCATCCATTAATTAATTTATTAATACATCCATCCATCAATGCATCCATCTATTAATTAATCCATCCATCCATCCATCCATCCATCCATCCATCCATCCATCTACTCAATAATGTATCCATCCATCCATTCCTTCATCCATGTGTCTCGATGTTCAAGGGGGCTGAGAGAAAGATAAGAGATGAGGAAAAGACACAGAACCAAAAGAAGACTAAAGGTTAGACACCAAATTACCTGATCTCTCCCTATCCCAGTCTGCTGTCCACACAAGCCTCAAGATGGCCACCATTGTTCCTGTACCCAAGAAGGCAAAGGTAACTGAACTTAATGAATATCGTAGCACTCACCTCTGTCATCATGAAGTGCTTTGAGAGACTAGTCAAGGATCATATCACCTCTACCTTACCTGCCACCCTAGACCCACTTCAATTTGCTTACCGCCCCAATAGATCCCCAGACGATGCAATCGCAATCACACTGCACACTGCCCTATCCCATCTGAACAAGATGAATACCTAATGTTAGAATGCTGTTAATTGACTATAGCTCACCGTTCAAAACCATAGGTCTCAACCCCGCCCTGTGCAACTGGGTCCTGGAATTCCTGACGGGCTGCCTCCAGGTGGTGAAGGTAGGACACAACACCCCCACTTCACCGATCCTCAACACTTGGGCCCCACAAGAGTGCGTTCTCAGCCCTCTCTTGTACTCCCTGTTCACCCATGACTGCGTGGCCATGCACGCCTCCAACTCAATCATCAAGATTGCAGATGACACAATGGTAGTGGGCTTGATTACTAACAACAACGAGGCAGACTATAGGGAGGAGGTGAGGGCACTCAGAGTATGGTGTCAGGAAAACAACCTCTCACTCAACGTCAACAAAACAAAGGAGATGATCGTGGACTTCAGGAAACAGCAGAGGGAGCAACCCCTCATTCACATCAACAGGACAGCAGTGGAGAAAGTGGAATGTTTTAAGTTCCTCTGCGTACACATCACAGACAAACTGAAATGGTCCACCCATACAGACAGTGTGTTGAAGAAGGCACAACAACGCCTCTTCAACCTCCAGGAGGCTGAAGAAATTAGGCTTTTCACCTAAAACCCTCACAAACTTTAACAGATGCACAATTGGGCTGTATCACCTCCTGGTACGGCATCTGCACCGCTCTCAACCACAAGGTTCTCCAGAGAGTGGTGCAGTCTGCCCAACGCATCGCCGGGGCTATACTACCTTCCCTCCAGGACACTTAGAGCACCAGATGTCACAGGAAGGCCAAGAAGATCAGCCAACACATCAACCATCCAAGGCCCGTTCACGCTGCAATCATCCTGAAGGCGAGGTCAGTGCAGGTGCATCAAAGCTGGGACCAAGAGACTGAAAAAGAGATTCTATCTGTTCAATTCTGTTAAATAGCCATCACTTGCACGTTAGAGGCTGCTGCCCTATATATATATACACTTGGAATCACTGGCCACTTTAATAACGGAACACTAGTCACTTTAATAATGTTTACATATTTTGCATTACTCATCTCATATGTATATACTGTATTCTGCCCTATTCTACTGTATCTTAGTCTATGCCGCTCTGACGTTGCTCGCTAATTATTTATATATTCTTAATTCCATTCCTTTACTTTAGATTCGTGTATTGCTGTGAAATTGTTAGATATTACTGTCAGATATTACTGCACTGCTAGCGCTGCATTACACTACAACCGCAATAACATCTGCTAAACACGTGTATGTAACGAATACAATTTGATTTGGTCCCACAGTTGGCAGTGCATGTCAAAGCAAAAACCAAGCCATGAGGTTGAAGGAATTGTCCTTGAGCGCGGAGACTGTCAGATTCGTGTGTATAGGTGGCAGGGAAGTCAGGCGCAGGAGAGTCAAACGGAGTGTAAAATTGAGTCTTTTAATGAATGTCCACGTAACATGCTCCATAACACTAATAAGAATAGAATATAAACAAACATGGGTACGAGGACCCGTCGCGCACCTATACAATAAACACAACACTGACAATAAACAATCTCTGACAAAGACATGAGGGGAAACAGAGGGTTAAATACACAACAGGTAATGAATGGGATTGAAAATAGGTGTGTGGGAAGACAAGACAAAACCAATGGAAAATGAAAAATGGATCAATGATGGCTAGAAGACCGGTGACGTCGACCGCCGAGCACCACCCGAACAAGGAGAGGCAACGACTTTGGCAGAAGTCGTGACAGTGCCCCCCTGACGCGCGGCTCCAGCTGTGCGTCGACACCGGCCTCGGGGACGACCCGGAGGGCGAGGTACAGGGCGATCCGGATGGAGACGGTGGAATTCTTTTAACATGGAAGGATCTAACACGTCCTCCACCGGAACCCAGCATCTCTCCTCCGGCCCGTACCCCTCCCAGTCCAAGAGGTACTGAAGGCCCCTCGCCCGATGTCTCGAATCCAAAATGGATTGAACAGAGTACGCCGGGACCCCGTTGATGTCTAGAGGAGGCGGAGGAACATCACGCACTTCAGACTCCTGGAGCGGGCCAGCCACCACCGGCTTGAGGAGAGACACATGGAATGAGGGGTTAATACGGTAATTAGTGGGCAGTTGTAACCTATAACATACCTCGTTCACTCTCCTCAGGATTTTAAACGGCCCCACAAACCATGGACCCAGCTTCAGGCAGAGCATGCGTAGGGGCAGGTTTCGGGTCGAGAGCCAGACCCTGTCCCCTGGTGCGAATACCGGGGCCTCACTGCGGCGACGGTCTGCGCCAATTTCCTGGCGACTTATGGCGCGCTGAAGGTGGACGTGGGCGGCCTCCCACGTTTCCTCAGCGAGCCGAAACCAATTGTCCACCGCAGGAGCCTCGGTCTGACTCTGATGCCAAGGAGCCAGAACCGGCTGATACACTAATACACATTGAAAAGGAGTAAGGTTAGTGGAGGAGTGACGTAGCGAGTTCTGGGACATCTCTGCCCAGGGCACGAACTTCACCCACTCCCCCGGCCGGTCCTGGCAATAAGACCTCAGAAACCTACCCCACATCCTGGTTAACTCTCTCCACCTACCCATTACTCTCGGGGTGAAAACGTGAAGTAAGACTAACCGAGATCCCCAGACGTTCCATGAACGCCTTCCAGACCCTTGATGTGAACTGGGGACCCCGATCAGACACTATATCCTCAGGCACCCCATAGTGCCGGAAAACGTGTGTAAACAGGGCCTCTGCAGTTTGTAAGGCCATAGGGAGACCGGGCAAAGGGAGGAGACAACAGGACTTTGAAAACCGATCCACAACGACTAGGATTGTGGTGTAACCCTGTGAAGGTGGAAGTTCAGTCAAAAAATCCACCGACAGGTGCGACCACGGCCGTTGAGGAACGGGTAAAGGTTATAGCTTACCTCTGGGCAGGTGTCTAGGAGCCTTGCACTGGGCGCACACCGAGCAGGAGGAAACATAAATCCTCACGTCCTTAGCTAAAGTGGGCCACCAGTACCTCCCATCAAGACAGCACATCGTCCGACCTATCCCCGGATGACCAGAGCAGGGTGACGTGTGAGCCCAATAGATCAATCGGTCGTTGACAGCAGATGGAAGGTACAGCCGACCAGCTGGACACTCGGGGGGAGAGGGCTCTGCATGTGACGCCCGCTCAATGTCCGCGTCCAGCTCCCACACTACTGGTGCTACCAAACACGAAGCTGGGAGTATGGGAGTTGGATCCATGGACCACTCCTCTGTGTCATACAGCCGAGACAATGTGTCTGCCTTGACGTTCTGGGAGCCTGGTCTGTAAGAAAGAGTAAACACAAAACGAGTGAAAAACATGGCCCACCTTGCCTGGCGAGGATTCAGTCTCTTCGCCTTCCAGATGTACTCCAGATTGCGGTGGTCAGTCCAGATGAGAAAAGGGTGTTTAGCCCCATCAAGCCAATGCCTCCACGCCTTCAAGGCTTTTATGACAGCTAACAGCTCCGGGTCCCCCACATCATAGTTTTGCTCTGCCGGGCTGAGCTCCTTCGAAAAGAAAGCACAGGGGCGAAGCTTCAGTGGCATACCCGAACGCTGAGAGAGCACTGCTCCTATCCCAGTTTCGGATGCGTCCACCTCCACTATGAATGGCAAAGAGGGATCCTGATGAGCCAACACAGGTACCGAGGTAAACAGAGTCTTCAGGTGTCGAAAAGCCCTGTTCGCCTCAGCCGACCACTGCAAGCGCACCGGGCCCTCCTTTAGCAGTGAGGTAATGGGAGCATCAACCTGACCAAAACCCCGGATAAACCTCCGGTAGTAATTGGCAAACCCTAAAAAACGCTGCACCTCCTTTACAGTGGTTGTAGTCGGCCAATTACGCACGGCTGCAATGCGGTCACTCTCCATTTCCACTCCTGAAGTGGAAATCCAATGCCCTATGAAGGAGATGGAAGAACAAGCATTTCTCAGCCTTGACATATAGATCATGCTCCAACAGGCGACCAAGCACCCTGCGCACCAGAGACACATGCTCAGCGCGTGTAGTGGAGTATATCAGAATATCATCGATATACACCACTACACCCTGCCCGTGCAGGTCCCTGAAGATCTCATCTACAAATGATTGGAAGACTGATGGAGCATTCATCAACCCATATGGCATGACAAGGTACTCATAATGACCTGAGGTGGTGCTGAATGCCGTCTTCCACTCATCACCCTTTCCGAATACGCACCAGATTGTACACACTCCTGAGATCCAATTTTGTGAAGAAGCATGCCCCATGCATTGACTCAATAACCTTATTTATCAGAGGTAGTGGGTAACTATATTTCACCGTGATTTTATGTAGACCTCGATAATCAATGCACGGGCGTAAACCGCCATCCTTCTTTTTCACAAAAAAAGAAACTCGACGAGATGGGTGAAATGGATGGCTGAATGTACCCCTAATGCAGGGATTCAGAGACATATGTCTCCATAGCCCCCGTCTCCACTTGCGACCTGGTCTGGACTTTCCACCATACGGAAACCCCTAAATACCTACCTGAGGACTCTCGCGACCACCCCGTGAGAGCCCTCTGTGGCCAAGAAACAGTGGGGTTATGACAAGCTAACCAGGGTAGGCCTAACACCACATACGTAGGAGAATCAATAAGGAAAACACTAATCTTCTCCTTGTGACCCTCCTGCGTTATCATACACAAAGGTGCGGTGACCTCCCTGATAAACCCTGACCCTAATGGTCGACTATCTAAGGCATGAACAGGGAAAGGCATATCCACAGAAACAATAGGGATCCCTAAACTATGAGCTAAATTTTTATAAATGAAATTCCAGCCGCGCCTGAATCTACTAGCGCTTTATACTGGGAATGCAGGGAAAAATCCGGAAAAGTGACAGAGACAAACATTAGTGCAACAGAGGGCACTGGATGAGAATGGTGCCTACTCACCTGGGGTGATGCCAGAGTGCCCTGCCTGCCTTCTCTATTCCCAGAAGAACCAACCCTGCACCGACCAGCAGTGTGCTCTCTGCGACCATAGATGGTGCTCTCCCTGCGCACCATCCCTCCCAATTCCATAGGTTTGGGAGAGAGAGGGTGCGGGAGGATGGAACAACCAGACCCCGATCTAGACGTCCACGAGTAGCCAGCATCTTGTCCAGCCTGATGGACATGTCCACCAGCTGGTCGAAGGAGAGGGTGGTGTCTCTACAGGCCAGCTCCCGAAGGACGTCCTCACGTAGACGACAACGGTAACGATCGATCCTGGCCGCCCGGCCAAACTGAGCAATCGGGGGAGAAGGGCCTTGGTCAGGGAGGTGACCAACGACTCTGACAGAGCTCTAGAGTTCCTCTGTAGAGATGGGAGAACCTGCCAGAAGGACAACCATGTCTGCAGCACTCCACCAATCAGGCCTTTATGGTAGATTGGCCAGACGGAAGCCACTCCTCAGTAAAAGGCACATGACAGCCCCCTTGGAGTTTGCCAAAAGGCACCTAAAGGACTCTCAGACCATGAGAAATAAGATTCTCTGGTCTGATCAAACCAAGATGAAACTATTTGGCCTGAATGCCAAGCATCAAGTCTGGAGGAAACTTGGCACCATCCCTACGGTGAAGCATGGTGGTGGCAGCATCATGCTGTGGGGATGTTTTTCAGCAGCAGGGACTGATAGACTAGTCAGGATCAAGACAACGATGAACGGAGCAAAGTACAGAGAGATCCTTGATGAAAACCTGCTCCAGAGCTCTCAGGACCTCAGACTGGGGGCGAAGATTCACCTTCCAACAGGACAACCACCCTAAGCACACAGCCATGATAACACAGGAGTGGCTTTGGGACAAGTCCCTGAATGTCTTTGAGGGGCCTAGCCAGAGCCCCGACTTAAACCTGTTCGAACATCTCTGGAGAGACTGCAGCGATGCTCCCCATCCAACCTGACAGAGCTTGAGAGGATCTGCAGAGAATGGGAGAAACTCCCCAAGTACAATTGTGCCAAGCTTGTAGCGTCATACCCAAGAAGACAAGAGTCTGTAATCGCTGCCAAAGGTGCTTCAACAAAGTACTGAGTAAAGAGCCTGAAAACGTATGTAAATGTTTATTTCAGTTTATTTAAATTTTTTATAAATGATCAAAAATTCCAAAAATATCCTGACTTTGTCATTATGGGATATTGTGTGTAGATTGATAAGAATTATAATTAAACAACATTTTTTGGGGGGGTCTCAGCTGGTTGGGGTGTGGCTGGTGATGCAGTTGTCTTCTTGGCCTGGGTTCGCTCTGTGTAGGTCCTTCGGGAGTCGGACTAGCAGGTCAGGGAGGTTGTCTCTCTCTCTCACAGCTCCCAATGGCTAGGCCAGCCCCTCTCCCCCTCTTTCTCTCACTGTCATTGTCACCAGCAGCAGTCTCCATCCTCCACCACCCCACTGCTCCCGAGTCTAGCTTCCCCCCCATGTCTGGCAGCCTGTCTGGAACCGCTCCCCTTTTGGAAAGCGGAGGGAGGAGGGGTGGGGTGTAAGCCTGCCCACACCAGGAGCACGGAACACAGCCATTCTTTTGAATGAATGCGAGAGGGACGCTGGAAAACATTTCAAGATGTGGGGTGTCTATTCACCATAGGTAACATCGCTATATCGTGACTAGGTTGGAATGACGTGAGAAATGTGGAACCATAGAGGCCGACTCTGACAGCGGGAGCTGCTGTACAAGTTGTCAGCCCTGTGTAGGGCCACTGTCGGCGGCTCTTCCCCGGCGTCCCGCTACTCCCGAGCCCCATGCAAAACACAACGGTACCGGGCAGCTCCATCAACTCTAACTCCAATGTCATTTGCTCCTGCAACTGCACTGGATCCCAGTCACAGGGGATGGATATATGTAAGTAACTACGCATTTATGACACTACGTTGCTGTTTTAAAATGAAACCGATATGCGCATTTATTGTTAGAATAAACCGACCGAAAGAGCGACAGGACAGTTGGTTTAACCTGTAACCGTTAAATTGTGACAGCAGTCTCTCGACCGAGCGTAACCGCAATATAGGTTTTTGCTGAATTTCGTGTGTGTTTTAGATAAACGGTGTTATATGTATTCACTGGATGGTTGGTGGCAGGCTATTTTCGATCATTCTGTACATCTGAGTTTTAGAAAACGCAGACGTGATGTGTGGTGCATTGCATTAGGATATTATTTAATTGAGGTCACAATGACTCTGGACTTCGATTGTATTTAAAAAACAAGAATAATTAAGTTAATAATGATATTGTCGATGGTTATGTTGGGTGCACATTTCCACATGTATGCCTGTTTCTCAGTGAAACCTAACTCGAAACTATGCGTCCATGTCACATTACGTCTTCAGCTCCAGAGGGGCTGCGCAGACATTCCCCAAAACTCCTGCAGTCTCGGCTAACTTGGCCTACTCCCACATTCAAAAATGTCTCATACTTTGGTAGACGTAGGCCTACATACAGTAGACTACAGTAGGGGATAGGCAGGCTACAGCTAACGGCTCAGACTGGAAATAGCTATTTCTTTGTCATCTGTGGCCTAGCCTACATCCCGTTATAGTGGTGGAATATGTGATATTGTCAGACAGAGACAGTAATTCACAGCAGACAGGCAGGCAGACTGGTTGGCAGACAGGCAGGCAGACAGGCAGGCGGTGGGTTCACCCTACCCCCACCTTCCCCCGTGCAGTGTAGAGCAGACCGTCTTGCCTAAACATCCAGACAGGGCTGTGGGTTAGGGCTGTCTGAAACAGACAGTGGACAAAGGCCTTGCAATAATGAGCATGGGAACTAAGGCTCTCACCGGGACTCTGCCTGGTGTGTGTTAGTGCAGCCCATGGTTGTAACACATGGCCCAAATATATTCTAACATGTAAATGAGGTGTAGAAGAGACTCTTGTCCCAGCTGTCTAGTGGAGCTAGAGGAAGACTGTGACATGTCCTTAGATTGATTATAGATCAACCTCATGTAGGGAAAATGTTTACTCCAATATGTCTTACAAATAACTAAAATGTTATTTGTCACATGCTTTGTAGTTGTGGACTAAAAGTGCAATGCTTAATAATGAGGGCTTCCCAAAAAGCAGAGAGAAAGATAGAAAAATAATAGAAAATAATAACACCAAGAATAAATACACAAATTAATGTTAACTTGTGCATTCACAAAGTATTCAGACCCCCTTCCCCTTTTCCACATTTTGTTACGTTACAGCCTTATTCAAAAATGTATGACATTTATTTTTTCCTCATCAATCTACACACAATATCCCATAATGACATCACAATACCCCAAAATGACATCACAATACCCCATAATGACAAAACAAAAACAGGATTTTAGAAATGTAGACAAATGTATTAAAAATAAAAAACAGAAATATCTTATTTACATAAGTATTCAGACGCTTTACTATGAGACTCAAAATTGAGCTCAGGTGCATCGAGGCACAGATCTGGGGAAGGGTACTAAAAAATGTCTGCAGCATTGAAGGTCCAAGAACACAGTGGCCTCCATCATTCTTAAATGGAAGAAGTTTGGAACCACCAAGACTCTTCCTAGAGCTGGCCGCCTGACCAAACTGAGCAATCAGGGGAGAAGGGCCTTGGTCAGGGAGGTGACCAAGGACTCAATGGTCACTTTGACAGAGCTCCAGAGTTCATCTGTGGAGATGGGAGAACCTTCCAGAAGTACAACCATCTCTGCAGCCCTCCACCAATCAGGCCTTTATGGTAGAGTGTCCAGACCGAAACCACTCCTCAGTAAAAGGTACATGACAGCCTGCTTGGAGTTTGCCAAAAGGCACCTAAAGGACTCTCAGACCATGAGAAACAAGATTCTCTGGTCTGATGAAACCATGATTGAACTCTTTGGCCTGAATGCCAAGCGTCACGTCTGGAGGAAACCTGGCACCATCCCTACGGTAAAGCATGGTGGTGGCAGCATCATGCTGTGGGGATGATTTTCAGCAGCAGGGACTTGGAGACTAGTCAGGATCGAGGCAAAGATGAACCGAGCAAAGTACAGAGAGATCCTTGATGAAAACCTGCTCCAGAGCTCTCAGGACCTCAGACTGGGGGCGAAGGTTCACCTTCCATCAGGACAATGACCTTAAACACATAGACAAGACAACTCAGGAATGGCTTCGGGACAAGTCTCTGAATGTCTTTGAGTGGCCCAGCCAGAGCCCAGATTTGAACCCGATCGAACATATCTGGAGAGACCTGAAAATAGCTGTGCAGCGACGCTCCCCATCTAACCTGACAGAGCGTGAAAGGATCTGCAGAGAAGAATGGGAGAAACTCCCCAAATACAGGTGTGCCAAGTTTATAACGTCATACCCAAGAAGATTAGAGGATTCAGCAAAATACTGAGTAAAGGGTCTGAATACTTATGTAAATGTGATATTTCAGTTACATGTTTTTCCAAATTTGCTCAAATAAAAACATTAAAAGTTTTTGTTTTGTCATTTTTTTATTTATTTAACTAGGCAAGTCAGTTAAAATTCCTATTTTCAACAACGGCCTAGGAACAGTTGGTTAACTGCCTGTTCAGGGGCAGAACGACAGATTTGTACCATGTCAGCTTGGGGGTTTGAACTTGCAACCTTCCGGTTACTAGTCCAACGCTCTAACCACTAGGCTACCCTGCAGTGTATTGTGATGTCATTATAAGGGTACTGTGTGTAGATTGATGAACAAAATATATAATCCATTCTAGAATAAGCCTGTAATGTATGTCTTGTTGTTGAAAAAGTCAGGGTTCTGAATACTTTCCGAAAGCACTGTACACCGGGTACCAGTACTGAGTTGATGTGCAGGGGTATATTGTAATAACATGGCTATATACAGGAAGTACCAGTACTGAGTCAATGTGCGGGGGTACGATGTAATAACATGGGTATATACAGGAAGTACCAGTACTGAGTCGATGTGTGGGGGTACGATGTAATAACATGGGTATATACAGGAAGTACCAGTACTGAGTTGATGTGCGGGGGTACGATGTAATAACATGGGTATATACAGGAAGTACCAGTACTGAGTTGATGTGCGGGGGTACGATGTAATAACATGGCTATATACAGGAAGTACCAGTACTGAGTCGATTTGCAGGGGTACGAGGTAATAACGCGGCTATATACAGGGAGAACCAGGTAATAACATGGTTATATATATAAGGTAGAGGTCGACCGATTAATCGGAATGGGCGATTAATTAGGGCCTATTTCAAGTTTTCATAACAATCGGAAATTGGTATTTTTGGGCGCCGATTTGCCTAGTTTTTTAATATTTTTTTTTACACCTTTATTTCATCTTTATTTAACTAGGCAAGTCAGTTAAGAACACATTCTTAACTGACGGCCTAGGACGGCCTAGGACGGCCTAGGAACGGTGGGTTAACTGCCTCGTTCAGGGGCAGAAAGACAGATTTTCACCTTGTCAGCTCGGGGGATCCAATCTTGCAACCTCTCTCGTTGCACTCCACAAGGAGACTGCCTGTTACGCAAATGCAGTAAGCCAAGGTAAGTTGCTAGCTAGCATTAAACGTTTCTTATAAAAAACAATCAATCATAATCACTAGTTAACTACACTTGGTTGATGATATTACTAGATATTATCTAGCGTGTCCTGTGTTGCATATAATCTGACTGAGCATACAAGCATACAAGTATCCAAGTATCTGACTGAGCGGTGGTAGGCAGAAGCAGGCGCGTAAACATTCATTCAAACAGCACTTTCGTGCATTTTGCCAGCAGCTCTTCGTTGTGCGTCAAGCATTGCGCTGTTTATTACTTCAAACCTATCAACTCCCGAGATGACGCTGGTGTGTCCGAAGTGAAATGGCTGGCAAGTTAGCGCGTGCTAATAGTGTAGTGTTTCAAACTTCACTCGCTCTGAGCCTTCTAGTAGTTGTTCCCCTTGCTCTGCATGGGTAACGCTGCTTCGATGTGGTGGCTGTTGTCGTTGTGTTGCTGGTTCGAGCCCAGGGAGGAGCGAGGAGAGGGACGGAAGCTATACTGTTACACTGGCAATACTAAAGTGCCTATAAGAACATCCAACAGTCAAAGGTTAATGAAATACAAATGGTATAGAGGGAAATAGTCCTATAATAACTACAACCTAAAACTTCTTACCTGGGAATATTGAAGACTCATGTTAAAAGGGACCACCAGCTTTCGTATGTTCTCATGTTCTGAACAAGGAACTGAAACGTTAGCTTTCTTACATGGCACATATTGCACTTTTACTTTCTTCTCCAACACTTTGGTTTTGCATTATTTAAACCAAATTGAACATGTTTCATTATCTACTTGAGGCTAAATTGATTTTATTGATGTATTATAAATCTTGTTAAGCCTATGGGTTCCCCTACAGGAACTACACCCTCCCGTTCAGCTGAAATATTCATAGAAATATTTAACCTCCACACATTAACAAGTCCAATACCTCAAATGAAAGATAAACACCTTGTTCATCTACCCAGCGTGTCAGATTTTTAAAATGTTTTACGGCGAAAACACAGCATATATTTATGTTAGACCACCACCAAAACAAAGAGAAAACGTAGCCATTTTGTACCACAAAATATAAAATGACAAAAGCAGGATAAAAAAAAATCATTCACTAACCTCTTGAAAATCTTCATCAGATGACAGTCATATGACATGTTACACAGTACATTTATGTTTTGTTCGATAATATGCATTTTATATCCATATATCTCGGTTTACATTGAAGCCATGTTCAGAAAATTCTCCAAAATGTCCGGAAGAATTATAGAAAGCTACGCCAGATAACAGAAATACTCATCATAAACTTTGACTAAAGATACATGTTCTACATATAATTAAAAAGATACACTGGTTCTTAATGCAACCGCTGTGTCACATTTTTTTTTAACATTACAGAAAAAGCCTAACATTGCAATAATCTGAGACAGCGCTCAGACGTAACAATATTTCTCCGCTATGTTGGAGTCAACAGAAATACAGAATTACAACATAAATATTCCCTTACCTTTGATCATCTTCCATCAGAATGTAGTGCAAGGAGTCCTAGTTCAACAATAAATCGTTTTGTTTCATAATGTTCAATTCTAGTGTCCAAGTAGCAGCATCTGCTACCACTTTCAGCTCAAATGCCCAAAAAATGACTTCTGGTCCAGAATAACTTTGCATGAAAACTTCCAAATTACATATTACAGGTCGACGAAACTAGTCAAACTAAGTGCAGAATCAATCTTCAGGATGTTATAATCATACAAATCGAATAGCATTCCAACCGGACCATCCATGTTCATCTGGGGCTGATTGGAACAGACGAAGCACTCCAACGCATACGCGCCTTCAAGCACATGAATCTTTTGCGACACTTTAGCACTTTCCTTCCCATTAGGTCAAAGTTCACAGCAAATGCTCCATTACACTTTCTACTGAATGAGGACATCTAGTGGAAGACATAGGAAGTGTTTCCAGATCCATAACTTGTTGGGAAGGGAGGGGGCGATGACGTCAAAGTTGCCCCAACTTTCAGGATTTCAAAACTAGTTTTCAAGATTGCCTGCCCTGTGAGTTCTGTTATACTCACAGACATAATTCAAACGGTTTTAGAAACTTCGGAGTGTTTTCTATCCAATATTAATTATAATATGCATATATTAGCAATTTAGGACAGATTTTGATGCAGTTCACTATGGGCACGCAATTCATCCAAAGGGGAAATACTGCCCCCTATCCTTAACTTAAGTTAAAATAAGTGTTAATTCAGTATTGTTGTAATTGTCACCATTACAAATACATTTTTTAAAATCGGCCTATTAATCGGTACCAGCTTTTTTGGTCCTCCAATAATCAGTATCGGTATCGGCGTTGAAAAATCATAATCGGTCGAACTCTAATACAAGGGGTACCAGTGCTGAGTCAATGTGCAGGGGTACGAGGTAATAACTTGGCCATATACAGGGAGTACCAGTAGATAGATCATAAACAGTAGCAGCAGTGTATGTTATGAGTCAAAAGAGTTGATGCAAAAAGGGTCAATGCAGACAGTCCGCTATTTGGTGATCTTATGGCTTGGGGGTAGAAGCTGTTCAGGATCGTGTTGGTTCCAGACTTGGTACATCGGTACTGCATTTCGTGCGGTAGCAGGGAGAATAGTCTATGGCTTAGGTGGCTGGAGTCTTTCACAATATTTAGGGCCTTCCTCTGACACCACAAGACGTAGAGGTTGGTTCTGGATGGCAGGGAGCTCAGCCCCAGTGATGTACTGGGCTGTACGCATTACCATCTGTAGTGCCTTGCGGTGATGCAGCCAGTCAAGATGCTCTCAATGGTGCAACTGTAGAACTTTTTGAGAATCTGAGGGCCCGTTTTAACCTTTCAGCCTCCTGAGGGGGAAGAGGTGCTGCTGTGTCCTCTTCACAACTGTGTTGGTGTGTGGACCATGTTAAGTCCTTAGTGATGTGGACACTAACGTGGGTGGAGCATATTAAGTCCTTAGTGATGTGGACACTGAATAGAGTATACAGTATAAGGAATGCTACAGTGTAAACATTTGCCATACATTTGTTTGAATTTGTAATTATGCTCATTGTCTGTCTCTCCTGGGAAGGATATTTCCAACAGACGACTTATTACGAACATAGATGTCGTTTTTATGTCTGATTGAATTACAAAACATTGTGATACTGTTTCCTACAGTACGCCAGTCTGTTTCAAAACATTGTGATACTGTTTCCTACAGTACGCCAGTCTGTTTCAAAACATTGTGATACTGTTTCCTACAGTACGCCAGTCTGTTTCAAAACATTGTGATACTGTTTCCTACAGTACGCCAGTCTGTTTCAAAACATTGTGATACTGTTTCCTACAGTACGCCAGTCTGTTTCAAAACATTGTGATACTGTTTCCTACAGTACGCCAGTCTGTTTCAAAACATCATTATACAGCTCTGGACTGACCTACATCAAATCAAATCAAATCTAATTTTATTTGTCACATACACATGGTTAGCAGATGTTAATAAGAGTGTAGCGAAATGCTTGTGCTTCTAGTTCCGACAATGCAGTAATAACTAACGAGTAATCTAACTAACAATTCCAAAACTACTACCTTATACACACAAGTGTAAAGGGATAAACAATATGTACATAAAGATATATGAATGACTGATGGTACAGAGCGGCATAGGCAAGATGCAGTAGATGGTATCGAGTACAGTATATACATATGAGATGAGTATGTAAACAAAGTGGCATAGTTAAAGTGGCTAGTGATACATGTATTACATAAAGATGCAGTAGATGATATAGAGTACAGTATATACGTAGGCATATGAGATGAATAATGTAGGGTATGTAAACATTATATTAAGTAGCATTGTTTAAAGTGGCTAGTGATATATTTTACATCAATAACCCATTATTAAAGTGTCTAGAGTTGAGTCAGTGTGTTGGCAGCAGCCACTCAATGTTAGTGGTGGCTGTTTAACAGTCTGATGGCCTTGAGATATAAGCTGTTTTTCAGTCTCTCGGTCCCAGCTTTGATGCACCTGTACTGACCTCGCCTTCTGGATGATAGCGGGGTGAACAGGCAATTGGCTCGGGTGGTTGTTGTCCTTGATGATCTTTATGGCCTTCCTGTGACATTGGGTGGTGTAGGTGTCCTGGAGGGCAGGTAGTTTCTCTTTCTGGACTCTACAGTCTCTCTCTGACTCTCTTCTCTCTTTCTGGACTCTCCAGTCTCTCTCTGACTCTCTCTCTCTTTCTGGACTCTCCAGTCTCTCTCTTACTCTCTCTCTCTCTTTCTGGACTCTCCAGTCCCTCTCTGACTCTCTCTTTCTGGACTCTCCATTCTCTCGCTCTGACTCTCTCTCTCTTTCTCTGGTACTCTCTCTCTGACTCTCTCTTTCTCTCTGGACTCTCCAGTCTCTCTCTCTCTTTCTGGACTCTCCAGTCTCTCTCTGACTCTCTCTCTCTCTCTGGTATTCTCTCTCTCTGACTCTCTCTTTCTCTCTGGACTCTCCAGTCTCTCCAGTCTCTTTCTCTGGTACTCTCTCTCTGACTCTCAGACTCCCCAGTCTCTCTCTGACTCTCTCTCTGTTTCTGGACTCTCCAGTCTCTCTCTTACTCTCTCTCTCTTTCTGGACTCTCCAGTCTCTCTCTGACTCTCTCTCTCTCTGGTATTCTCTCTCTCTGACTCTCTCTTTCTCTCTGGACTCTCCAGTATCTCTCTGATTCTCTCTCTCTCTCTTTCTGGACTCTACATTCTCTCTCTGACTATCTCTCTCTCTTTCTGGACTCTCCAGTCTCTCTCTCTGACTCTCTCTTTCTCTGGTACTCTCTGCCTCTCTCTTTCTCTCTGGATTCTCCAGTTTCTCTCTGACTCTCTCTCTCTTTCTGGACTCTCCAGTCTCTCTCTGACTCTCTGCCTCTCTCTTTCTGGACTCTCCAGTCTCTCTCTGACTCTCTCTCTCTTTCTGGACTCTCCAGTCTCTCTCTGACTCTCTCTCTCTTTCTGGACTCTCCAGTCTCTCTCTGACTCTCTCTCTCTTTCTGGACTCTCCAGTCTCTCTCTGACTCTCTGCCTCTCTCTTTCTGGACTCTCCAGTCTCTCTCTGACTCTCTCTCTCTTTCTGGACTCTCCAGTCTCTCTCTGACTCTCTGCCTCTCTCTTTCTGGTCTCTCCAGTCTCGCTCTGACTCTCTCTCTCTTTCTGGACTCTCCAGTCTCTCTCTCTCTCTCTTTCTGGACTCTCCAGTCTCTCTCTAACTCTCTTTCTCTGGTACTCTCTCTCTGCCTCTCTTTCTCTTTGAACTCTCCAGTCTCTCTCTGCCTCTCTGACTCTCTCTTTCTGGACTCTCCAGTCTCTCTCTGACTCTCTCTCTCTTTCTGGACTCTCCAGTCTCTCTCTGACTATCTCTCTCTCTTTCTGGACTCTCCAGTGCCTTTCTGGACTCTCTCTCTGCCTCTCTCTTTCTCTCTGGATTCTCCAGTTTCTCTCTGACTCTCTCTCTTTCTAGACTCTCCAGTCTCTCTCTTACTCTCTCTCTCTTTCTGGACTCTCCAGTCTCTCTCTGACTCTCTCTCTCTTTCTGGAATCTCCAGTCTCTCTCTGACTCTCTGCCTGTCTCTTTCTGGACTCTCCAGTCTCTCTCTGACTCTCTCTCTCTCTCTTTCTGGACTCTCCAGTCTCTCTCTGACTCTCTCTCTTTCTGGACTCTCCAGTCTCTCTCTGACTCTCTCTTTCTCTCTGGACTCTCCAGTCTCTCTCTGACTCTCTCTCTCTTTCTGGACTCTCCCGTCTCTCTCTGACTCTCTCTCTCTCTTTATGGACTCTCCAGTCTCTCTCTGATTCTCTCTCTCTCTCTTTCTGGACTCTACATTCTCTCTCTGACTATCTCTCTCTCTTTCTGGACTCTCCAGTCTCTCTCTCTGACTCTCTCTTTCTCTGGTACTCTCTCTCTGCCTCTCTCTTTCTCTCTGGATTCTCCAGTTTCTCTCTGACTCTCTCTCTTTCTGGACTCTCCAGTCTCTCTCTTACTCTCTCTCTCTTTCCGGACTCTCCAGTCTCTCTCTGACTCTCTCTCTTTCTGGACTCTGCAGTCTCTCTCTGCCTCTCTCTCTCCCTTTCTGGACTCTCCAGTCTCTCTCTGACTCTCTCTCTCTTTCTCTGGTACTCTCTCTCTGACTCTCTCCAGTCTCTCTCTCTGACTCTCTCTTTCTCTGGTACTCTCTCTCTGCCTCTCTCTTTCTCTCTGGATTCTCCAGTTTCTCTCTGACTCTCTCTCTTTCTAGACTCTCCAGTCTCTCTCTTACTCTCTCTCTCTTTCCGGACTCTCCAGTCTCTCTCTGACTCTCTCTCTCTTTCTCTGGACTCTCTCTCTGACTCTCTCTCTCTTTCTGGACTCTCCAGTCTCTCTCTGACTCTCTCTCTCTTTATGGACTCTCCAGTCTAGCTCTGACTCTCTCTCTCCCTTTCTGGACTCTCCAGTCTCTCTCTGACTCTCTCTCTCTTTCTGACTCTCCTGTCTCTCTCTGACTCTCTCTTTCTCTGGTACTCTCTCTGCCTCTCTCTTTCTCTCTGGACTCTCCAGTCTCTCTCTAACTCCCTCTCTTTCTGGACTCTCCAGTCTCTCTCTGACTCTCTCTCTCTCTCTTTCTGGATTCTCCAGTCTCTCTCTGCCTCTCTCTCTCTCTCTTTCTGGACTCTCTAGTCTCTCTCTTACTCTCTCTCTCTTTCTGGACTCTCCAGTCTCTCTCTGACTCTCTCTCTCTCTTTCTGGACTCTCCAGTCTCTCTCTAACTCTCTTTCTCTGGTACTCTCTCTCTGCCTCTCTCTTTCTCTTTGAACTCTCCAGTCTCTCTCTGCCTCTCTGACTCTCTCTTTCTGGACTCTCCAGTCTCTCTCTGACTCTCTCTCTCTTTCTGGACTCTCCAGTCTCTCTCTGACTATCTCTCTCTCTTTCTGGACTCTCCAGTCTCTCTCTGACTCTCTCTCTCTTTCTCTGGTACTCTCTCTCTGACTCTCACTTTCTTTCTGGACTCTCCAGTCTCTCTCTGACTCTCTCTCTCTTTCTGGACTCTCCAGTCTCTCTCTGACTCTCTCTCTCTCTTTCTGGACTCTCCAGTCTCTCTCTGACTCTCTGCCTCTCTCTTTCTGGACTCTCCAGTCTCGCTCTGACTCTCTCTCTCTTTCTGGACTCTCTCTGACTATCTCTCTCTCTTTCTGGACTCTCCAGTCTCTCTCTGACTCTCTCTCTCTTTCTTGACACTCCAGTCTCTCTCTGACTCTCTCTCTCTTTCTCTGGTACTCTCTCTCTGACTCTCACTTTCTCTCTGGACTCTCCAGTCTCTCTCTGACTCTCTGCCTCTCTCTTTCTGGACTCTCCAGTCTCGCTCTGACTCTCTCTCTCTTTCTGGACTCTCTCTGACTATCTCTCTCTCTTTCTGGACTCTCCAGTCTCTCTCTGACTCTCTCTCTCTTTCTTGACACTCCAGTCTCTCTCTGACTCTCTCTCTCTTTCTCTGGTACTCTCTCTCTGACTCTCACTTTCTCTCTGGACTCTCCAGTCTCTCTCTGACTCTCTCTCTCTTTCTGGACTCTCCAGTCTCTCTCTGACTCTCTTTCTCTGGTACTCTCTCTGCCTCTCTCTTTTCTCTGAACTCTCCACTCTCTCTCTCTCTCTGACTCTCTCTCTTTCTCTGGTACTAGTCTCTCTGACTCTCACTTCTCTTTCTGGACTCTCCAGTCTCTCTCTGCCTCTCTGACTCTCTCTTTCTGGACTCTCCAGTCTCTCTCTGACTCTCTCTCTTTCTGGACTCTCCAGTCTCTCTCTGACTATCTCTATCTCTTTCTGGACTCTCCAGTCTCTCTCTGACTCTCTCTCTCTTTCTCTGGTACTCTCTCTCTGACTCTCACTTTCTCTCTGGACTCTCCAGTCTCTCTCTGACTCTCTCTCTCTTTCTGGACTCTCCGTCTCTCTCTGACTCTCTCTCTCTTTATGGACTCTCCAGTCTCTCTCTGATTCTCTCTCACTCTCTTTCTGGACTCTCCAGTCTCTCTCTGACTATCTCTCTCTCTTTCTGGACTCTCCAGTCTCTCTCTCTGACTCTCTCTTTTTCTGGTACTCTCTCTCTGCCTCTCTCTTTCTCTCTGGATTCTCCAGTCTCTCTCTGACTCTCTCTCTCTTTCTGGACTCTCAGTCTCTCTCTGACTCTCTCTCTCTTTCTGGACTCTCCAGTCTCTCTCTGACTCTCTCTCTCTTTCTGGACTCTCCAGTCTCTCTCTGACTCTCTGCCTCTCTCTTTCTGGTCTCTCCAGTCTCGCTCTGACTCTCTCTCTCTCTTTCTGGACTCTCCAGTCTCTCTTACTCTCTCTCTCTGTCTTTCTGGACTCTCTAGTCTCTCTCTTACTCTCTCTCTCTTTCTGGACTCTCCAGTCTCTCTCTGACTCTCTCTCTCTCTTTCTGGACTCTCCAGTCTCTCTCTAACTCTCTTTCTCTGGTACTCTCTCTCTGCCTCTCTCTTTCTCTTTGAACTCTCCAGTCTCTCTCTGCCTCTCTGACTCTCTCTTTCTGGACTCTCCAGTCTCTCTCTGACTCTCTCTCTCTCTTTCTCTGGTACTCTCTCTCTGACTCTCACTTTCTCTCTGGACTCTCCAGTCTCTCTCTGACTCTCTCTCTCTTTCTGGACTCTCCAGGTTATCTGCCTCTCTCACTCTCTCTTTCTGGACTCTCCAGTCTCTCTCTGACTATCTCTCTCTCTTTCTGGACTCTCCAGTCTCTCTCTGACTCTCTCTCTCTTTCTCTGGTACTCTCTCTCTGACTCTCACTTTCTTTCTGGACTCTCCAGTCTCTCTCTGACTCTCTCTCTCTTTATGGCCTCTCCAGTCTCTCTCTGATTCTCTCTCTCTCTTTCTGGACTCTCCAGTCTCTCTCTGACTCTCTCTCTCTCTTTCTGGACTCTCCAGTCTCTCTCTGACTCTCTCTCTCTTTCTGGACTCTCCAGTCTCTCTCTGACTCTCTCTCTCTCTCTTTCTGGACTCTCCAGTCTCTCTCTGACTCTCTCTCTCTTTCTGACTCTCCAGTCTCTCTCTGACTCTCTCTCTCTTTCTCTGGTACTCTCTCTCTGACTCACTTTCTCTCTGGACTCTCCAGTCTCTCTCTGACTCTCTCTCTCTTTCTGGACTCTCCCGTCTCTCTCTGACTCTCTCTCTCTTTATGGACTCTCCAGTCTCTCTCTGATTCTCTCTCTCTCTTTCTGGACTCCCAGTCTCTCTCTGACTATCTCTCTCTCTTTCTGGACTCTCCAGTCTCTCTCTCTGACTCTCTCTTTCTCTGGTACTCCTGGTCTCTCTCTCTGCCTCTCTCTTTCTCTCTGGATTCTCCAGTTTCTCTCTGACTCTCTCTCTTTCTGGACTCTCCAGTCTCTCTCTTACTCTCTCTCTCTTTCCGGACTCTCCAGTCTCTCTCTGACTCTCTCTCTTTCTGGACTCTGCAGTCTCTCTCTGCCTCTCTCTCTCCCTTTAGGAATCTCCAGTCTCTCTCTGCCTCTCTCTTTCTCTCTGGACTCTCCAGTCTCTCTCTAACTCCCTCTCTTTCTGGACTCTCCAGTCTCTCTCTGACTCTCTCTCTCTTTCTGGACTCTCCAGTCTCTCTCTGACTCTCTCTCTCTTTCTGGACTCTCCAGTCTCTCTCTGACTCTCTGCCTCTCTCTTTCTGGACTCTCCAGTCTCTATTTGACTATCTCTCTCTTTCTGGACTCTCCAGGTTATCTGCCTCTCTCACTCTCTCTTTCTGGACTCTCCAGTCTCTCTCTGACTCTCTCTCTCTTTCTGGACTCTCCAGTCTCTCTCTGACTCTTCTCTCTTCTGGACTCTCCAGTCTCTCTCTGACTCTCTCTCTCTCTTTCTGGACTCTCTAGTCTCTCTCTTACTCTCTCTCTCTTTCTCTGGTACTCTCTCTCTGACTCTCTTTCTCTCTGGACTCTCCAGTCTCTCTCTGACTCTCTCTCTCTTTCTGGACTCTCCAGGTTCTCTCTCTCTCTCTCTCTTTCTGGACTCTCCAGTCTCTCTCTGACTATCTCTCTCTCTTTCTGGACTCTCCAGTCTCTCTCTGACTCTCTCTCTCTTTCTCTGGTACTCTCTCTCTGACTCTCACTTTCTTTCTGGACTCTCCAGTCTCTCTCTGACTCTCTCTCTCTCTTTATGGACTCTCCAGTCTCTCTCTGACTCTCTCTCTCTTTCTGGACTCTCCAGTCTCTCTCTGACTATCTCTCTCTCTTTCTGGACTCTCCAGTCTCTCTCTGACTCTCTCTCTCTCTTTCTGGACTCTCCAGTCTCTCTCTGACTGACTCTCTCTCTCTTTCTCTGGTACTCTCTCTCTGACTCTCTTTCTCTCTGGACAGTCTCTCTCTGACTCTCTCTCTCTTTCTGGACTCTCCCGTCTCTCTCTGACTCTCTCTCTCTTCTGGACTCTCCAGTCTCTCTCTGATCTCTCTCTCTCTCTCTTTCTGGAATCTCCAGTCTCTCTCTGACTATCTCTCTCTCTTTCTGGACTCTCCAGTCTCTCTCTCTGACTCTCTCTTTCTCTGGTACTCTCTCTCTGCCTCTCTCTTTCTCTCTGGATTCTCCAGTTTCTCTCTGACTCTCTCTCTTTCCGGACTCTCCAGTCTCTCTCTGACTCTCTCTCTTTCTGGACTCTGCAGTCTCTCTCTGCCTCTCTCTCTCCCTTTCTGGACTCTCCAGTCTCTCTCTGACTCTCTCTCTCTTTCTGGACTCTCCAGTCTCTCTCTGACTCTCTCTCTCTTTCTGGACTCTCCAGTCTCTCTCTGACTCTCTCTCTTTCTCTGGTACTCTCTCTCTGACTCTCTCTTTCTCTCTGGACTCTCCAGTCTCTCTCTGACTCTCTCTCTCTTTTCTGGACTCTCCAGTTTCTCTCTGACTCTCCAGTCTCTCTCTGACTCTCTCTCTCTTTCTGGACTCTCCAGTCTCTCTCTGACTCTCTCTCTCTTTCTCTGGTACTCTCTCTCTCTGACTCTCTTTCTTTCTGGACTCTCCAGTCTCTCTCTGACTCTCTCTCTCTTTCTGGACTCTCCAGTCTCTCTCTGATTCTCTCTCTCTCTTTCTGGACTCTCCAGTCTCTCTCTGACTCTCTCTCTCTTTCTGGACTCTCCAGTCTCTCTCTGACTCTCTGCCTCTCTCTTTCTGGACTCTCCAGTCTCTCTCTGACTCTCTCTCTCTTTCTGGACTCTCCAGTCTCTCTCTGACTCTCTCTCTCTCTTTCTGGACTCTCCAGTCTCTCTCTGACTCTCTCTCTCTCTTTCTGGACTCTCCAGTCTCTCTCTGACTCTCTCTCTCTTTCTCTGGTACTCTCTCTCTGCCTCTCTCTTTCTCTCTGGACTCTCCAGTCTCTCTCTAACTCCCTCTCTTTCTGGACTCTCCCGTCTCTCTCTGACTATCTCTCTCTCTTTCTGGACTCTCCAGTCTCTCTCTGACTCTCTCTCTCTTTCTGGACTCTCCAGTCTCTCTCTGACTCTCTGCCTCTCTCTTTCTGGACTCTCCAGTCTCTCTCTGACTCTCTCTCTCTTTCTGGACTCTGGACTCTCTGCCTCTCTCACTCTCTCTCTGGACTCTCCAGTCTCTCTCTGACTCTCTCTCTTTCTGGACTCTCCAGTCTCTCTCTGACTCTCTCTCTCTTTCTGGACTCTCCAGTCTCTCTCTGACTCTCTCTCTCTCTTTCTGGACTCTCCAGTCTCTCTCTGACTCTCTCTCTTTCTCTGGTACTCTCTCTCTGACTCTTTCTCTCTGGACTCTCAGTCTCTCTCTGACTCTCTCTCTCTTTCTGGACTCTCCAGTCTCTCTCTGACTCTCTCTCTCTTTCTGGACTCTCCAGTCTCTCTCTGACTCTCTCTCTCTCTTTCTGGACTCTCCAGTCTCTCTCTGACTCTCTCTCTCTTTCTGGACTCTCCAGTCTCTCTCTCTCTCTCTTTCTCTGACTCTCTCTCTCTCTTTTCTCTGGACTCTCCAGTCTCTCTCTGACTCTCTCTCTCTTTCTGGACTCTCTCTCTGACTCTCTCTTTCTTTCTGGACTCTCCAGTCTCTCTCTGACTCTCTCTCTCTTTCTCTCTGGACTCTCCAGTCTCTCTCTAACTCTCTCTCTTTCTGGACTCTCCAGTCTCTCTCTGACTCTCTCTCTTTCTGGACTCTCCAGTCTCTCTCTGCCTCACTCTCTCTCTCTTTCTGGACTCTCCAGTCTCTCTCTGACTCTCTCTCTCTTTCTCTGGTACTCTCTCTCTGACTCTCACTTTCTCTCTGGACTCTCCAGTCTCTCTCTGACTCTCTCTCTCTTTCTGGACTCTCCCGTCTCTCTCTGACTCTCTCTCTCTTTATGGACTCTCCAGTCTCTCTCTGATTCTCTCTCTCTCTCTTTCTGGAATCTCCCGTCTCTCTCTGACTATCTCTCTCTCTTTCTGGACTCTCCAGTCTCTCTCTCTGACTCTCTCTTTCTCTGGTACTCTCTCTCTGCCTCTCTCTTTCTCTCTGGTTTCTCTCTGACTCTCCAGGACTCTCCAGGTTCTCTGCCTCTCTCACTCTCTCTTTCTGGACTCTCCAGTCTCTCTCTGACTATCTCTCTCTCTTTCTGGACTCTGCAGTCTCTCTCTGCCTCTCTCTCTCCCTTTCTGGACTCTCCAGTCTCTCTCTGACTCTCTCTTCTCTCTGGACTCTCAGTCTCTCTCTGACTCTCTCTCTCTTTCTGGACTCTCCAGTCTCTCTCTGACTCTCTCTCTCTTTCTGGACTCTCCAGTCTCTCTGACTCTATCTCTCTTTCTGGACTCTCCAGTCTCTCTCTGACTCTCTGCCTCTCTCTTTCTGGACAGTCTCTCTTTGAGTCTCTCTTTCTGGACTCTCCAGGTTCTCTCTGCCTCTCTCTCTCTTTCTGGACTCTCCAGTCTCTCTCTGACTCTCTCTCTCTTTCTGGACTCTCCAGTCTCTCTCTGACTCTCTCTCTTTCTGGACTCTCCAGTCTCTCTCTGACTCTCTCTCTCTTTCTGGACTCTCCAGTCTCTCTCTGACTCTCTCTCTTTCTCTGGTCTCTTTCTCTGACTCTCACTTTCTCTCTGGACTCTCAGTCTCTCTCTGACTCTCTCTCTCTTTCTGGACTCTCTCTCTGACTCTCTCTCTCTTTCTGGACTCTCCAGTCTCTCTCTGACTCTCTCTCTCTTTCTGGACTCTCCAGTCTCTCTCTGACTCTCTCTCTCTTTCTCTGTACTCTCTCTGACTCTCTCTTTCTGGACTCTCCAGTCTCTCTCTCTCTCTCTCTCTTTCTGGACTCTCCAGTCTCTCTCTGACTCTCTCTCTCTCTTTCTGGACTCTCCAGTCTCTCTCTGACTCTCTCTCTCTCTTTCTGGACTCTCCAGTCTCTCTCTGACTCTCTCTCTCTCTTTCTGGACTCTCCCGTCTCTCTCTAACACTTCTCTCTTTCTGGACTCTCCAGTCTCTCTCTGACTCTCTCTCTCTCTTTCTGGATTCTCCAGTCTTTCTCTGACTCTCTCTCTCTCTTTCTGGACTCTCCAGTCTCTCTCTAACTCCCTCTCTCTTTCTCTCTGGACTCTCCAGTCTCTCTCTAACTCTCTCTCTTTCTGGACTCTCCAGTCTCTCTCTGACTCTCTCGCTTTCTGGACTCTCCCGTCTCTCTCTAACACTTCTCTCTTTCTGGACTCTCCAGTCTCTCTCTGACTCTCTGCCTCTCTCTTTCTGGACTCTCCAGTCTCTCTTTGACTCTCTCTCTCTTTCTGGACTCTCCAGTCTCTCTCTGACTCTCTCTCTCTTTCTGGACTCTCCAGTCTCTCTCTGACTCTCTCTCTCTTTCTGGACTCTCCAGTCTCTCTCTGACTCTCTCTCTCTTTCTGGACTCTCCAGTCTCTCTCTGACTCTCTCTCTCTCTTTCTGGACTCTCCAGTCTCTCTCTGACTCTCTCTCTCTTTCTCTGGTACTCTCTCTGACTCTCACTTTCTCTCTGGACTCTCCAGTCTCTCTCTGACTCTCTCTCTCTTTCTGGACTCTCCAGTCTCTCTCTGACTCTCTCTCTCTTTCTGGACTCTCCAGATTCTCTCTCTCTCTTTCTGGACTCTCTCTCTGACTATCTCTCTCTCTTTCTGGACTCTCCAGTCTCTCTCTCTCTCTGACTCTCTTTCTCTGGTACTCTCTCTCTCTCTCTCTCTTTTTCTGGACTCTCCAGTCTCTCTCTGACTCTCTCTCTCTTTCTCTGGTACTCTCTCTCTGACTCTCTCTCTTTCTGGACTCTCCAGTCTCTCTCTCTCTCTCTCTTTCTGGACTCTCCAGTCTCTCTCTGATTCTCTCTCTCTTTCTGGACTCTCCAGTCTCTCTCTGACTCTCTCTCTCTCTTTCTGGACTCTCCAGTCTCTCTCTGACTCTCTCTCTCTCTTTCTGGACTCTCCAGTCTCTCTCTGACTCTCTCTCTCTTTCTCTGGTACTCTCTCTCTGACTCTCTCTTTCTCTCTGGACTCTCCAGTCTCTCTCTGACTCTCTCTCTCTTTCTGGACTCTCCCAGTCTCTCTCTGACTCTCTCTCTCTTTATGGACTCTCCAGTCTCTCTCTGATTCTCTCTCTCTCTCTCTTTCTGGACTCTCCAGTCTCTCTCTGACTATCTCTCTCTCTTTCTGGACTCTCCAGTCTCTCTCTCTGACTCTCTCTTTCTCTGGTACTCTCTCTCTGCCTCTCTCTTTCTCTCTGGACTCTCCAGTTTCTCTCTGACTCTCTCTCTTTCTGGACTCTCCAGTCTCTCTCTGACTCTCTCTCTCTTTCTGGACTCTCCAGTCTCTCTCTGACTCTCTCTCTCTTTCTGGACTCTGCAGTCTCTCTCTGACTCAGTCTCCCTTTCTGGACTCTCCAGTCTCTCTCTGACTCTCTCTCTCTCTTTCTGGACTCTCCAGTCTCTCTCTGACTCTCTCTCTTTCTTCTCTGGACTCTCTCAGTCTCTCTCTCTCCACTCTCTCTCTCTCTTTCTGGACTCTCCAGTCTCTCTCTGACTGCCTCTCTCTCTCTCTTTCTGGACTCTCCAGTCTCTCTCTGACTCTCTCTCTCTTTCTGGACTCTCCAGTCTCTCTCTGACTCTTCTCTCTTTCATGGACTCTCTCTGACTATCTCTCTCTCTTTCTGGACTCTCCAGTCTCTCTCTGACTCTCTCTCTCTTTTCTGGACTCTCTCTCTCTCTCTTTCTCTCTGGACTCTCCAGTCTCTCTCTGACTCTCTCTCTTTCTGGACTCTCCAGTCTCTCTCTGACTCTCTCTCTCTTTCTGGACTCAGTCTCTCTCTGACTCTCTCTTTCTCTCTGGACTCTCTGACTCTCTCTCTCTGGACTCTCCAGTCTCTCTCTCTCTCTCTCTCTTTCTGGACTCTCAGTCTCTCTCTGACTCTCCAGTCTCTCTCTTTCTGGACTCTCCAGTCTCTCTCTGACTCTCTTTCTCTCTCTCTCTGGACTCTCTCTCTCTCTCTGACAGTCTCTCTCTGACTCTCTCTCTCTTTCTGGACTCTCCAGTCTCTCTCTGACTCTCTCTCTCTTTCTGGACTCTCCAGTCTCTCTCTGACTCTCTCTCTCTTTCTGGACTCTCCAGTCTCTCTCTGACTCTCTCTCTCTCTTTCTGGACTCTCCAGTCTCTCTCTGACTCTCTCTCTCTTTCTGGACTCTCCAGTCTCTCTCTGACTCCCTCTCTTTCTGGACTCTCCAGTCTCTCTCTGACTCTCTCTCTCTTTCTGGACTCTCCAGTCTCTCTCTGACTCTCTCTCTCTTTCTGGACTCTCCAGTCTCTCTCTGACTCTCTCTCTCTCTTTCTGGACTCTCCAGTCTCTCTCTGACTCTCTCTCTCTTTCTGGACTCTGGACTCTCCAGTCTCTCTCTGACTCTCCAGTCTCTCTCTGACTCTCTCTCTCTTTCTGGACTCTCCAGTCTCTCTCTGACTCTCTCTCTCTCTTTCTGGACTCTCCAGTCTCTCTCTGACTCTCTCTCTCTCTTTCTGGACTCTCCAGTCTCTCTCTGACTCTCTCTCTTTCTCTGGACTCTCCTCTCTCTCTGACTCTCTTTTTCTGGACTCTCCAGTCTCTCTCTGACTCTCTCTCTCTTTCTGGACTCTCCAGTCTCTCTCTGACTCTCTCTCTCTCTTTCTGGACTCTCCAGTCTCTCTCTGACTCTCTCTCTCTCTCTTTCTGGACTCTCCAGTCTCTCTCTGACTCTCTCTCTCTTTTCTGGACTCTCAGTCTCTCTCTCTGACTTTCTTTCTGGACTCTCCAGTCTCTCTCTGACTCTCTCTCTCTTTCTGGACTCTCCAGTCTCTCTCTGACTCTCTCTCTCTCTTTCTGGACTCTCCAGTCTCTCTCTGACTCTCTCTCTCTCTTTCTGGACTCTCCAGTCTCTCTCTGACTCTCTCTCTCTCTCTTTCTGGACTCTCCAGTCTCTCTCTGACTCTCTCTCTCTTTCTGGACTCTCCAGTCTCTCTCTGACTCTCTCTCTCTTTCTGGACTCTCCAGTCTCTCTCTGACTCTCTCTCTCTCTTTCTGGACTCTCCAGTCTCTCTCTGACTCTCTCTCTCTTTCTCTGGTACTCTCTCTCTCTCTCTTTCTCTCTGGACTCTCCAGTCTCTCTCTGACTCTCTCTCTCTTTCTGGACTCTCCCAGTCTCTCTCTGACTCTCTCTCTCTTTATGGACTCTCCAGTCTCTCTCTGATTCTCTCTCTCTCTCTTTCTGGACTCTCCCGTCTCTCTCTGACTATCTCTCTCTCTTTCTGGACTCTCCAGTCTCTCTCTCTGACTCTCTCTTTCTCTGGTACTCTCTCTCTGCCTCTCTCTTTCTCTCTGGATTCTCCAGTTTCTCTCTGACTCTCTCTCTTTCTGGACTCTCCAGTCTCTCTCTTACTCTCTCTCTCTTTCCGGACTCTCCAGTCTCTCTCTGACTCTCTCTCTTTCTGGACTCTGCAGTCTCTCTCTGCCTCTCTCTCTCCCTTTAGGAATCTCCAGTCTCTCTCTGACTCTCTCTCTCTCTTTCTGGACTCTCCAGTCTCTCTCTGACTCTCTCTCTCTTTCTCTGGTACTCTCTCTCTGCCTCTCTCTTTCTCTCTGGACTCTCCAGTCTCTCTCTAACTCCCTCTCTTTCTGGACTCTCCAGTCTCTCTCTGACTCTCTCTTTCTGGACTCTCCAGTCTCTCTCTGACTCTCTCTCTCTTTCTGGACTCTCCAGTCTCTCTCTGACTCTCTGCCTCTCTCTTTCTGGAATCTCCAGTCTCTCTTTGACTATCTCTCTCTTTCTGGACTCTGTTATCTCCTCTCTCTCTCTCTTTCTGGACTCTCCAGTCTCTCTCTGACTCTCTCTCTCTTTCTGGACTCTCCAGTCTCTCTCTGACTCTCTCTCTTTCTGGACTCTCCAGTCTCTCTCTGACTCTCTCTCTCTTTCTCTGGTACTCTCTCTCTGCCTCTCTCTTTCTCTCTGGACTCTCAAGTCTCTCGCTAACTCCCTCTCTTTCTGGACTCTTCAGTCTCTCTCTGACTCTCTCTCTCTTTCTGGACTCTCCAGTCTCTCTCTGACTCTCTCTCTCTTTCTGGACTCTCCAGTCTCTCTCTGACTCTCTGCCTCTCTCTTTCTGGACTCTCCAGTCTCGCTCTGACTCTCTCTCTCTCTTTCTGGACTCTTCAGTCTCTCTCTTACTCTCTCCCTCTCTCTTTCTGGACTCTCTAGTCTCTCTTACTCTCTCTCTCTTTCTGGACTCTCCAGTCTCTCTCTGACTCTCTCTCTCTTTCTGGACTCTCCAGTCTCTCTCTGACTCTCTTTCTCTGGTACTCTCTCTCTGCCTCTCTCTTTCTCTCTGAACTCTCCAGTCTCTCTCTGCCTCTCTGACTCTCTCTTTCTGGACTCTCCAGTCTCTCTCTGACTCTCTCTCTCTTTCTGGACTCTCCAGTCTCTCTCTGACTATCTCTTTCTCTTTCTGGACTCTCCAGTCTCTCTCTGACTCTCTCTCTCTTTCTCTGGTACTCTCTCTCTGACTCTCACTTTCTCTCTGGACTCTCCAGTCTCTCTCTGACTCTCTCTCTCTTTCTGGACTCTCCAGGTTATCTGCCTCTCTCACTCTCTCTTTCTGGACTCTCCAGTCTCTCTCTGACTATCTCTCTCTCTTTCTGGACTCTCCAGTCTCTCTCTGACTCTCTCTCTCTTTCTCTGGTACTCTCTCTCTGACTCTCACTTTCTTTCTGGACTCTCCAGTCTCTCTCTGACTCTCTCTCTCTTTATGGCCTCTCCAGTCTCTCTCTGATTCTCTCTCTCTCTTTCTGGACTCTCCAGTCTCTCTCTGACTCTCTCTCTCTCTTTCTGGACTCTCCAGTCTCTCTCTGACTCTCTCTCTCTCTTTCTGGACTCTCCAGTCTCTCTCTGACTCTCTGCCTCTCTCTTTCTGGACTCTCCAGTCTCGCTCTGACTCTCTCTCTCTTTCTGGACTCTCCAGTCTCTCTCTGACTCTCTCTCTCTTTCTTGGACTCTCCAGTCTCTCTCTGACTCTCTCTCTCTCTCTGGTACTCTCTCTCTGACTCTCACTTTCTCTCTGGACTCTCCAGTCTCTCTCTGACTCTCTCTCTCTTTCTGGACTCTCCCAGTCTCTCTCTGACTCTCTCTCTCTTCTGGACTCTCCAGTCTCTCTCTTATTCTCTCTCTCTCTCTTTCTGGACTCTCCAGTCTCTCTCTGACTATCTCTCTCTCTTTCTGGACTCTCTCTGACTCTCTCTCTTTCTCTGGACTCTCTCTCTCTGCCTCTCTCTTTCTCTCTGGATTCTCCAGTTTCTCTCTGACTCTCTCTCTTTCTGGACTCTCCAGTCTCTCTCTGACTCTCTCTCTCTTTCTGGACTCTCCAGTCTCTCTCTGACTCTCTCTCTCTTTCTGGACTCTCCAGTCTCTCTCTGCCTCTCTCTCTCTCTCTTTCTGGACTCTCCAGTCTCTCTCTGACTCTCTCTCTCTTTCTCTGGTACTCTCTCTCTGACTCTCTCTTTTTCTGGACTCTCCAGTCTCTCTCTGACTCTCTCTCTCTTTCTGGACTCTCCAGTCTCTCTCTGACTCTCTCTCTCTTTCTGGACTCTCCAGTCTCTCTCTGACTCTCTCTCTCTCTCTTTCTGGACTCTCCAGTCTCTCTCTGACTATCTCTCTCTCTTTCTGGACTCTCCAGTCTCTCTCTCTGACTCTCTCTCTCTCTCTTCTCTCTGACTCTCTCTTTCTCTCTGGGTTTCTCTCACTCTTCTCTTTCTGGACTCTCCAGTCTCTCTCTGACTCTCTCTCTCTTTCTGGACTCTCCAGTCTCTCTCTGATTCTCTCTCTCTCTTTCTGGACTCTCCAGTCTCTCTCTGACTCTCTCTCTCTCTCTCTCTTTCTGGACTCTCCAGTCTCTCTCTGACTCTCTCTTTCTCTCTGGACTCTCAGTCTCTCTCTACTCTCCCTCTCTTTCTGGACTCTCCAGTCTCTCTCTGACTCTCTCTCTCTCTTTCTGGACTCTCCAGTCTCTCTCTGACTCTCTCTCTCTTTCTGGACTCTCCAGTCTCTCTCTGACTCTCTGCCTCTCTCTTTCTGGACTCTCCAGTCTCTCTCTGACTCTCTCTCTCTTTCTGGACTCTCCAGTCTCTCTGCCTCTCTCTCTCTCTTTCTGGACTCTCCAGTCTCTCTCTGACTCTCTCTCTTTCTGGACTCTCCCGTCTCTCTCTAACACTTCTCTCTTTCTGGACTCTCCAGTCTCTCTCTGCCTCTCTCTCTCTCTCTTTCTGGACTCTCCAGTCTCTCTCTGACTCTCTCTCTCTTTCTCTGGTACTCTCTCTCTGACTCTCACTTTCTCTCTGGACTCTCCAGTCTCTCTCTGACTCTCTCTCTCTTTCTGGACTATCCAGTCTCTCTCTGACTCTCTCTCTCTTTCTGGACTCTCCAGTCTCTCTCTGACTATCTCTCTCTCTTTCTGGACTCTCCAGTCTCTCTCTGACTCTCTCTCTCTTTCTCTGGTACTCTCTCTCTGACTCTCACTTTCTTTCTGGACTCTCCAGTCTCTCTCTGACTCTCTCTCTCTTTATGGACTCTCCAGTCTCTCTCTGATTCTCTCTCTCTCTTTCTGGACTCTCCAGTCTCTCTCTGACTCTCTCTCTCTCTTTCTGGACTCTCCAGTCTCTCTCTGACTCTCTCTCTCTCTCTTTCTGGACTCTCCAGTCTCTCTCTGACTCTCTCTCTCTCTTTCTGGACTCTCAGTCTCTCTCTGACTCTCTCTCTCTTTCTGGACTCTCCAGTCTCTCTCTGACTCTCTCTCTCTTTCTGGACTCTCCAGTCTCTCTCTGACTCTCTCTCTCTTTCTCTGGTCTCTCTCTCTGACTCTCACTTTCTCTCTGGACTCTCCAGTCTCTCTCTGACTCTCTCTCTCTTTCTGGACTCTCCAGTCTCTCTCTGACTCTCTCTCTCTTTATGGACTCTCCAGTCTCTCTCTGATTCTCTCTCTCTCTCTTTCTGGACTCTCCAGTCTCTCTCTGACTATCTCTCTCTCTTTCTGGACTCTCCAGTCTCTCTCTGACTCTCTCTTTCTCTGGTACTCTCTCTCTGCCTCTCTCTTTCTCTCTGGATTCTCCAGTTTCTCTCTGACTCTCTCTCTTTCTGGACTCTCCAGTCTCTCTCTTACTCTCTCTCTTTCTGGACTCTCCAGTCTCTCTCTGACTCTCTCTCTTTCTGGACTCTCCAGTCTCTCTCTGCCTCTCTCTCTCCCTTTCTGGACTCTCCAGTCTCTCTCTGACTCTCTCTCTCTTTCTGGACTCTCCAGTCTCTCTCCGACTCTCTCTCTCTTTCTCTGGTACTCTCTCTCTGCCTCTCTCTTTCTCTCTGGACTGTCCAGTCTCTCTCTAACTCCCTCTCTTTCTGGACTCTCCAGTCTCTCTCTGACTCTCTCTCTCTTTCTGGACTCTCCAGTCTCTCTCTGACTCTCTCTCTCTTTCTGGACTCTCCAGTCTCTCTCTGACTCTCTGCCTCTCTCTTTCTGGACTCTCCAGTCTCTATTTGACTCTCTCTCTCTTTCTGGACTCTCCCGTCTCTCTCTAACACTTCTCTCTTTCTGGACTCTCCAGTCTCTCTCTGACTCTCTCTCTCTCTTTCTGGACTCTCCAGTCTCTCTCTGACTCTCTCTCTTTCTGGACTCTCCAGTCTCTCTCTGACTCTCTCTCTCTCTCTTTCTGGACTCTCCAGTCTCTCTCTGACTCTCTCTCTCTTTCTGGACTCTCAGTCTCTCTCTGACTCTCTCTCTCTTTCTGGACTCTCCAGTCTCTCTCTGACTCTCTTTCTCTACTCTCTCTCTGCCTCTCTCTTTTCTCTGGACTCTCCAGTCTCTCTCTGACTCTCTCTCTCTTTCTGGACTCTCCAGTCTCTCTCTGACTCTCTCTCTCTTTCTGGACTCTCCAGTCTCTCTCTGACTCTCTCTCTTCTTTCTGGAGTCTCTCTCACTCTCTCTCTCTCTCTGGACTCTCAGTCTCTTCTGGACTCTCTCTCTTTCTGGACTCTCCAGTCTCTCTCTGACTCTCTCTCTCTTTCTGGACTCTCAGTCTCTCTCTGACTCTCTCTCTTTCTGGACTCTGCAGTCTCTCTCTGCCTCTCTCTCTCTCTTTCTGGACTCTCCAGTCTCTCTCTGACTCTCTCTCTCTTTCTGGACTCTCCAGTCTCTCTCTGACTCTCTCTCTCTTTCTGGATTCTCCAGTCTCTCTCTGACTCTCTCTCTCTCTTTCTGGACTCTCCAGTCTCTCTCTGACTCTCTCTCTCTTTCTGGACTCTCCAGGTTATCTGCCTCTCTCACTCTCTCTTTCTGGACTCTCCAGTCTCTCTCTGACTCTCTCTCTCTTTCTGGACTCTCCAGTCTCTCTCTGACTCTTCTCTCTTCATGGACTCTCCAGTCTCTCTCTGACTCTCGCTCTCTCTTTCTGGACTCTCCAGTCTCTCTCTGACTATCTCTCTCTCTTTCTGGACTCTCCAGTGTCTCTCTCTCTGACTCTCTCTTTCTCTGGTATTCTCTCTCTGCCTCTCTTTCTCTCTGGATTCTCCAGTTTCTCTCTGACTCTCTCTCTTTCTGGACTCTCCAGTCTCTCTCTTACTCTCTCTCTCTTTCTGGACTCTCCAGTCTCTATTTGACTCTCTCTCTCTCTTTCTGGACTCTCCAGTCACTCTCTGCCTCTCTCTTTCTGGACTCTCCAGTCTCTCTCTGACTCTCTCTTTCTCTCTGGACTCTCCAGTCTCTCTCTAACTCCCTCTCTTTCTGGACTCTCCAGTCTCTCTCTGCCCCTCTCTCCCTTTCTGGACTCTCCAGTCTCTCTCTGACTCTCTCTCTTTCTGGACTCTCCAGTCTCTCTCTGACTCTCTCTCTCTTTCTGGACTCTCCAGTCTCTCTCTGACTCTCTCTCTCTTTCTGGACTCTCCAGTCTCTCTCTGACTCTCTCTCTCTCTTTCTGGACTCTCCAGTCTCTCTCTGACTCTCTCTCTCTTTCTGGACTCTCCAGTCTCTCTCTGACTCTCTGCCTCTCTCTTTCTGGACTCTCCAGTCTCTCTCTGACTCTCTCTCTCTTTCTGGACTCTCCAGTCTCTCTCTGACTCTGCCTCTCTCTTTCTGGACTCTCCAGTCTCTCTCTGACTCTCTCTCTCTTTCTGGACTCTCCAGTCTCTCTCTGACTCTTTCTGGACTCTTTCTCTGGACTCTCCAGTCTCTCTCTGACTCTCTCTCTCTTTCTGGACTCTCCAGTCTCTCTCTGACTCTCTCTCTCTTTCTGGACTCTCCAGTCTCTCTCTGACTCTCTCTCTCTCTTTCTGGACTCTCCAGTCTCTTTCTCTGGACTCTCTCTGACTCTCTCTCTCTGGACTCTCCAGTCTCTCTCTGACTCTCTCTGACTCTCTCTGGACTCTCCAGTCTCTCTCTGACTCTCTCTCTTTCTGGATTCTCCAGTCTCTCTCTGCCTCTCTCTCTCCCTTTCTGGACTCTCCAGTCTCTCTCTGACTCTCTCTCTCTTTCTGGACTCTCCAGTCTCTCTCTGACTCTCTGCCTCTCTCTTTCTGGACTCTCCAGTCTCTCTCTGACTCTGTCTCTCTTTCTGGACTCTCCAGTCTCTCTCTGACTCTCTCTCTCTTTCTGGACTCTCCATTCTCTCTCTCTGACTCTCACTTTCTCTCTGGACTCTCCAGTCTCTCTCTGACTCTCTCTCTCTTTCTGGACTCTCCAGTCTCTCTCTGACTCTCTCTCTGTTTATGGACTCTCCAGTCTCTCTCTCTGACTCTCTCTCTCTCTATCTGGACTCTCCAGTCTCTCTCTGACTCTCTTTCTCTGGTACTCTCTCTGACTCTCTTTCTCTCTGGACTCTCCAGTCTCTCTCTGACTCTCTCTGACTCTCTCTGGACTCTCCAGTCTCTCTCTGACTCTCTCTCTCTCTCTTTCTGGATTCTCCAGTCTCTCTCTGCCTCTCTCTCTCTCTCTTTCTGGACTCTCCAGTCTCTCTCTGACTCCCTCTCTCTTTCTCTGGTACTCTCTCTCTGACTCTCACTTTCTCTCTGGACTCTCCAGTCTCTCTCTGACTCTCTCTCTGTTTATGGACTCTCCAGTCTCTCTCTGACTCTCTCTCTCTCTTTCTGGACTCTCCAGTCTCTCTCTGACTCTCTTTCTCTGGTACTCTCTCTGACTCTCTTTCTCTCTGGACTCTCCAGTCTCTCTCTGACTCTCTCTGACTCTCTCTCTCTCTGGACTCTCCAGTCTCTCTCTGACTCTCTCTCTCTCTCTTTCTGGATTCTCCAGTCTCTCTCTGCCTCTCTCTCTCTCTCTTTCTGGACTCTCCAGTCTCTCTCTGACTCTCTCTCTCTTTCTCTGGTACTCTCTCTCTGACTCTCACTTTCTCTCTGGACTCTCCAGTCTCTCTCTGACTCTCTCTCTCTTTCTGGACTCTCCAGTCTCTCTCCGACTCTCTCTCTCTTTCTCTGGTACTCTCTCTCTGCCTCTCTCTTTCTCTCTGGACTGTCCAGTCTCTCTCTCTCTAACTCTCTCTTTCTGGACTCTCCAGTCTCTCTCTGACTCTCTCTCTCTTTCTGGACTCTCCAGTCTCTCTCTCTCTCTCTCTCTTTCTGGACTCTCCAGTCTCTCTCTGACTCTCTGCCTCTCTCTTTCTGGACTCTCCAGTCTCTCTCTGACTCTCTCTCTCTTTCTGGACTCTCCAGTCTCTCTCTGACTCTCTCTCTCTCTTTCTGGACTCTCCAGTCTCTCTCTGACTCTCTCTCTCTTTCTGGACTCTCCATTCTCTCTCTCTGACTCTCTCTTTTCTCTGGACTCTCCAGTCTCTCTCTGACTCTCTCTCTCTTTCTGGACTCTCCAGTCTCTCTCTGACTCTCTCTCTGTTTCTGGACTCTCCAGTCTCTCTCTGACTCTCTCTCTCTCTATCTGGACTCTCCAGTCTCTCTCTGACTCTCTTTCTCTGGTACTCTCTCTGACTCTCTTTCTCTCTGGACTCTCCAGTCTCTCTCTGACTCTCTCTGACTCTCTCTGGACTCTCCAGTCTCTCTCTGACTCTCTCTCTCTCTCTTTCTGGATTCTCCAGTCTCTCTCTGCCTCTCTCTCTCCCTTTCTGGACTCTCCAGTCTCTCTCTGACTCTCTCTCTCTTTCTGGACTCTCCAGTCTCTCTCTGACTCTCTGCCTCTCTCTTTCTGGACTCTCCAGTCTCTCTCTGACTCTGTCTCTCTTTCTGGACTCTCCAGTCTCTCTCTGACTCTCTCTCTCTTTCTGGACTCTCCATTCTCTCTCTCTGACTCTCACTTTCTCTCTGGACTCTCCAGTCTCTCTCTGACTCTCTCTCTCTTTCTGGACTCTCCAGTCTCTCTCTGACTCTCTCTCTGTTTATGGACTCTCCAGTCTCTCTCTCTGACTCTCTCTCTCTCTATCTGGACTCTCCAGTCTCTCTCTGACTCTCTTTCTCTGGTACTCTCTCTGACTCTCTTTCTCTCTGGACTCTCCAGTCTCTCTCTGACTCTCTCTGACTCTCTCTGGACTCTCCAGTCTCTCTCTGACTCTCTCTCTCTCTCTTTCTGGACTCTCCAGTCTCTCTCTGACTCCCTCTCTCTTTCTCTGGTACTCTCTCTCTGACTCTCACTTTCTCTCTGGACTCTCCAGTCTCTCTCTGACTCTCTCTCTCTCTTTCTGGACTCTCCAGTCTCTCTCTGACTCTCTTTCTCTGGTACTCTCTCTGACTCTCTTTCTCTCTGGACTCTCCAGTCTCTCTCTGACTCTCTCTGACTCTCTCTGACTCTCTCTGGACTCTCCAGTCTCTCTCTGACTCTCTCTCTCTCTCTTTCTGGATTCTCCAGTCTCTCTCTGCCTCTCTCTCTCTCTCTTTCTGGACTCTCCAGTCTCTCTCTGACTCTCTCTCTCTTTCTCTGGTACTCTCTCTCTGACTCTCACTTTCTCTCTGGACTCTCCAGTCTCTCTCTGACTCTCTCTCTCTTTCTGGACTCTCCAGTCTCTCTCCGACTCTCTCTCTCTTTCTCTGGTACTCTCTCTCTGCCTCTCTCTTTCTCTCTGGACTGTCCAGTCTCTCTCTAACTCCCTCTCTTTCTGGACTCTCCAGTCTCTCTCTGACTCTCTCTCTCTTTCTGGACTCTCCAGTCTCTCTCTGACTCTCTCTCTCTTTCTGGACTCTCCAGTCTCTCTCTGACTCTCTGCCTCTCTCTTTCTGGACTCTCCAGTCTCTCTCTGACTCTGTCTCTCTTTCTGGACTCTCCAGTCTCTCTCTGACTCTCTGCCTCTCTCTTTCTGGACTCTCCAGTCTCTCTCTGACTCTCTCTCTCTTTCTGGACTCTCCATTCTCTCTCTCTGACTCTCACTTTCTCTCTGGACTCTCCAGTCTCTCTCTGACTCTCTCTCTCTTTCTGGACTCTCCAGTCTCTCTCTGACTCTCTCTCTGTTTATGGACTCTCCAGTCTCTCTCTGACTCTCTCTCTCTCTTTCTGGACTCTCCAGTCTCTCTCTGACTCTCTCTCTGGACTCTCTCTGACTCTCTTTCTCTCTGGACTCTCCAGTCTCTCTCTGACTCTCTCTCTCTCTCTGGACTCTCCAGTCTCTCTCTGACTCTCTCTCTCTCTTTCTGGATTCTCCAGTCTCTCTCTGCCTCTCTCTCTCTCTTTCTGGACTCTCCAGTCTCTCTCTGACTCTCTCTCTCTTTCTGGACTCTCCAGTCTCTCTCTGACTCTCTCTCTCTCTTTCTGGACTCTCCAGTCTCTCTCTGACTCTCTCTCTCTTTCTGGACTCTCCAGTCTCTCTCTGACTCTCTCTCTCTTTCTGGACTCTCCATTCTCTCTCTCTGACTCTCACTTTCTCTCTGGACTCTCCAGTCTCTCTCTGACTCTCTCTCTCTTTCTGGACTCTCCAGTCTCTCTCTGACTCTCTCTCTGTTTCTGGACTCTCCAGACTCTGGACTCAGTCTCTCTCTGACTCTCTCTCTCTCTTTCTGGACTCTCCAGTCTCTGGACTCTCCTCTCTCTCTGACTCTCTCTCTCTCTCTTTCTGGACTCTCCAGTCTCTCTCTGACTCTCTCTCTCTCTTTCTGGACTCTCCAGTCTCTCTCTGACTCTCTCTCTCTTTCTCTGGTACTCTCTCTCTGACTCTCTTTCTCTCTGGACTCTCCAGTCTCTCTCTGACTCTCTCTCTCTTTCTGGACTCTCCAGTCTCTCTCTGACTCTCTCTCTCTCTTTCTGGACTCTCCAGTCTCTCTCTGACTCTCTCTCTCTTTTCTCTGGACTCTCCAGTCTCTCTCTGACTCTCTCTCTCTTCTCTGGACTCTCCAGTCTCTCTCTGACTCTCTCTCTCTCTTTCTGGACTCTCCAGTCTCTCTCTGCCTCTCTCTCTCTCTTTCTGGACTCTCCAGTCTCTCTCTGACTCTCTCTCTCTTTCTCTGGACTCTCTCTCTCTGACTCTCTTTCTCTCTGGACTCTCCAGTCTCTCTCTGACTCTCTCTCTCTTTCTGGACTCTCAGTCTCTCTCTGACTCTCTCTCTCTCTTTCTGGACTCTCAGTCTCTCTCTCTCCAGTCTCTCTCTAACTCTCTCTCTTTCTGGACTCTCCAGTCTCTCTCTGACTCTCTCTCTCTTTCTGGACTCTCCAGTCTCTCTCTGACTCTCTCTCTCTTTCTGGACTCTCCAGTCTCTCTCTGACTCTCTCTCTCTCTTTCTGGACTCTCCAGTCTCTCTCTGACTCTCTCTCTCTCTTTCTGGACTCTCCAGTCTCTCTCTGACTCTCTCTTCTCTCTGGTACTCTCTCTCTCTCTTTCTTCTGGACTCTCCAGTCTCTCTCTGACTCTCTCTCTCTTTCTGGACTCTCCAGTCTCTCTCTGACTCTCTCTCTCTCTCTTTCTGGACTCTCCAGTCTCTCTCTGACTCTCTCTCTCTTTCTGGACTCTCCAGTCTCTCTCTGACTCTCTCTCTCTTTCTGGACTCTCCAGTCTCTCTCTGACTCTCTTCTCTTTCTGGACTCTCCAGTCTCTCTCTGACTCTCTCTCTCTTTCTGGACTCTCCAGTCTCTCTCTGACTCTCTCTCTCTTTCTGGACTCTCCAGTCTCTCTCTGACTCTCTCTCTCTCTTTCTGGACTCTCCAGTCTCTCTCTGACTCTCTCTCTCTCTTTCTGGACTCTCTCAGTCTTTCTGGACTCTCAGTCTCTCTCTGACTCTCTCTCTCTTTCTGGACTCTCCAGTCTCTCTCTGACTCTCTCTCTCTTTCTGGACTCTCCAGTCTCTCTCTAACTCTCTCTCTGACTCTCTCTCTCTCTCTCTCTTTCTCTTTGAACTCTCCAGTCTCTCTCTGCCTCTCTGACTCTCTCTTTCTGGACTCTCCAGTCTCTCTCTGACTCTCTCTCTCTTTCTGGACTCTCCAGTCTCTCTCTGACTATCTCTCTCTCTTTCTGGACTCTCCAGTCTCTCTCTGACTCTCTCTCTCTCTTTCTGGACTCTCCAGTCTCTCTCTCTGACTCTCTCTCTCTTTCTCTGGTACTCTCTCTCTGACTCTCACTTTCTCTCTGGACTCTCCAGTCTCTCTCTGACTCTCTCTCTCTTTCTGGACTCTCCAGTCTCTCTCTGACTCTCTCTCTCTTTCTGGACTCTCCAGTCTCTCTCTGATTCTCTCTCTCTCTCTTTCTGGACTCTCCAGTCTCTCTCTGACTATCTCTCTCTCTTTCTGGACTCTCCAGTCTCTCTCTCTGACTCTCTCTTTCTCTGGTACTCTCTGCCTCTCTCTTTCTCTCTGGATTCTCCAGTTTCTCTCTGACTCTCTCTCTTTCTGGACTCTCCAGTCTCTCTCTGACTCTCTCTCTCTTTCTGGACTCTCCAGTCTCTCTCTGACTCTCTCTCTTTCTGGACTCTCCAGTCTCTCTCTGATCTCCAGTCTCTCTCTGACTCTCTCTCTCTCTTTCTGGACTCTCCAGTCTCTCTCTCTCTCTCTTTCTCTGGTACTCTCTCTCTCTCTCTTTTCTCTGGACTCTCCAGTCTCTCTCTGACTCTCTCTCTCTTTCTGGACTCTCCAGTCTCTCTCTGACTCTCTCTTTCTGGACTCTCCAGTCTCTCTCTGACTCTCTCTCTCTTTCTGGACTCTCCAGTCTCTCTCTGACTCTCTGCCTCTCTCTTTCTGGAATCTCCAGTCTCTATTTGACTATCTCTCTCTTTCTGGACTCTCCAGGTTATCTGCCTCTCTCACTCTCTCTTTCTGGACTCTCCAGTCTCTCTCTGACTCTCTCTCTCTTTCTGGACTCTCCAGTCTCTCTCTGACTCTCTCTCTTTCTGGACTCTCCAGTCTCTCTCTGACTCTCTCTCTCTTTCTCTGGTACTCTCTCTCTGCCTCTCTCTTTCTCTCTGGACTCTCAAGTCTCTCGCTAACTCCCTCTCTTTCTGGACTCTTCAGTCTCTCTCTGACTCTCTCTCTCTTTCTGGACTCTCCAGTCTCTCTCTGACTCTCTCTCTCTTTCTGGACTCTCCAGTCTCTCTCTGACTCTCTCTCTCTCTTTCTGGACTCTCCAGTCTCTCTCTGACTCTCTCTCTCTTTCTGGACTCTCAGTCTCTCTCTCTGACTCTCTCTCTCTCTTTCTGGACTCTCAGTCTCTCTTACTCTCTCTCTCTTTCTGGACTCTCCAGTCTCTCTCTGACTCTCTCTCTCTTTCTGGACTCTCCAGTCTCTCTCTGACTCTCTTTCTCTGGACTCTCAGTCTCTGCCTCTCTCTCTTTCTCTCTGGACTCTCCAGTCTCTCTCTGCCTCTCTGACTCTCTCTTTCTGGACTCTCCAGTCTCTCTCTGACTCTCTCTCTCTTTCTGGACTCTCCAGTCTCTCTCTGACTATCTCTTTCTCTTTCTGGACTCTCCAGTCTCTCTCTGACTCTCTCTCTCTTTCTCTGGTACTCTCTCTCTGACTCTCTTTCTCTCTGGACTCTCAGTCTCTCTCTGACTCTCTCTCTCTTTCTGGACTCTCCAGGTTATCTGCCTCTCTCTCTCTCTTTCTGGACTCTCCAGTCTCTCTCTGACTATCTCTCTCTCTCTTTCTGGACTCTCCAGTCTCTCTCTGACTCTCTCTCTCTTTCTCTGGACTCTCTCTGACTCTCTTTCTTTCTGGACTCTCCAGTCTCTCTCTCTCTTCTCTGGACTCTCCAGTCTCTCTCTGACTCTCTCTCTCTCTTTCTGGACTCTCCAGTCTCTCTCTCTCTCTCTCTCTCTTTCTGGACTCTCCAGTCTCTCTCTGACTCTCTCTCTCTCTTTCTGGACTCTCAGTCTCTCTCTGACTCTCTGCCTCTCTCTTTCTGGACTCTCCAGTCTCGCTCTGACTCTCTCTCTCTCTTTCTGGACTCTCCAGTCTCTCTCTGACTCTCTCTCTCTTTCTTGACACTCCAGTCTCTCTCTGACTCTCTCTCTCTTTCTCTGGTACTCTCTCTCTGACTCTCACTTTCTCTCTGGACTCTCCAGTCTCTCTCTGACTCTCTCTCTCTTTCTGGACTCTCCCGTCTCTCTCTGACTCTCTCTCTCTTTATGGACTCTCCAGTCTCTCTCTTATTCTCTCTCTCTCTCTTTCTGGACTCTCCCGTCTCTCTCTGACTATCTCTCTCTCTTTCTGGACTCTCCAGTCTCTCTCTCTGACTCTCTCTTTCTCTGGTACTCTCTCTCTGCCTCTCTCTTTCTCTCTGGATTCTCCAGTTTCTCTCTGACTCTCTCTCTTTCTGGACTCTCCAGTCTCTCTCTTACTCTCTCTCTCTTTCCGGACTCTCCAGTCTCTCTCTGACTCTCTCTCTTTCTGGACTCTGCAGTCTCTCTCTGCCTCTCTCTCTCCCTTTCTGGACTCTCCAGTCTCTCTCTGACTCTCTCTCTCTTTCTGGACTCTCCAGTCTCTCTCTGACTCTCTCTCTCTTTCTCTGGTACTCTCTCTCTGCCTCTCTCTTTCTCTCTGGACTCTCCAGTCTCTCTCTAACTCCCTCTCTTTCTGGACTCTCCCGTCTCTCTCTGACTATCTCTCTCTCTTTCTGGACTCTCCAGTCTCTCTCTCTGACTCTCTCTTTCTCTGGTACTCTCTCTCTGCCTCTCTCTTTCTCTCTGGATTTTTCTCACTTTCTTTCTGGACTCTCCAGTCTCTCTCTGACTCTCTCTCTCTTTATGGCCTCTCCAGTCTCTCTCTGATTCTCTCTCTCTCTTTCTGGACTCTCCAGTCTCTCTCTGACTCTCTCTCTCTCTTTCTGGACTCTCCAGTCTCTCTCTGACTCTCTCTCTCTCTTTCTGGACTCTCCAGTCTCTCTCTGACTCTCTGCCTCTCTCTTTCTGGACTCTCCAGACTCTCTCTTCTCTGGACTCTCTCTGACTCTCTCTCTCTTTCTGGACTCTCCAGTCTCTCTCTGACTCTCTCTCTCTTTCTGGACTCTCCAGTCTCTCTCTGACTCTCTCTCTCTTTCTGGACTCTCTCTGACTCTCTCTCTCTCTCTCTCTCTCTTTTCTGGACTCTCCAGTCTCTCTCTGACTCTCCAGTCTCTCTGACTCTCTCTCTCTTTCTGGACTCTCCAGTCTCTCTCTGACTCTCTCTCTCTCTTTCTGGACTCTCCAGTCTCTCTCTGACTCTCTCTCTCTTTCTGACTCTCCAGTCTCTCTCTGACTCTCTCTCTCTCTTTCTGGACTCTCCAGTCTCTCTCTGACTCTCTCTCTCTTTCTCTGGTACTCTCTGGACTCTCACTCTCTCTCTGGACTCTCCAGTCTCTCTCTGACTCTCTCTCTCTTTCTGGACTCTCCAGTCTCTCTCTGACTCTCTCTCTCTTTCTGGACTCTCCAGTCTCTCTCTCCTCTCTCTCTCTCTCTTTCTGGACTCTCCAGTCTCTCTCTGACTCTCTCTCTCTCTTTCTGGACTCTCCAGTCTCTCTCTGACTCTCTCTTTCTTTCTGGTACTCTCTCTCTGTCTTTCTCTCTGGATTCTCCAGTTTCTCTCTGACTCTCTCTCTTTCTGGACTCTCCAGTCTCTCTCTTACTCTCTCTCTCTTTCTGGACTCTCCAGTCTCTCTCTGACTCTCTCTCTCTTTCTGGACTCTCCAGTCTCTCTTTCTGGACTCTCCAGTCTCTCTCTGACTCTCTCTCTCTCTTTCTGGACTCTCCAGTCTCTCTCTGACTCTCTCTCTCTTTCTGGACTCTCCAGTCTCTCTCTGACTCTCTCTCTCTCTTTCTGGACTCTCCAGTCTCTCTCTCTGACTCTCTCTCTCTTTCTCTGGTACTCTCTCTCTGACTCTCACTTTCTCTCTGGACTCTCCAGTCTCTCTCTGACTCTCTCTCTCTTTCTGGACTCTCCAGTCTCTCTCTGACTCTCTCTCTCTTTATGGACTCTCCAGTCTCTCTCTGATTCTCTCTCTCTCTCTTTCTGGACTCTCCAGTCTCTCTCTGACTCTCTCTCTCTCTTTCTGGACTCTCCAGTCTCTCTCTCTGACTCTCTCTCTCTTTCTCTGGTACTCTCTCTCTGCCTCTCTCTTTCTCTCTGGATTCTCCAGTTTCTCTCTGACTCTCTCTCTTTCTGGACTCTCCAGTCTCTCTCTACTCTCTCTCTCTTTGGACTCTCCAGTCTCTCTCTGACTCTCTCTCTTTCTGGACTCTGCAGTCTCTCTCTCTCTCTTCTCCCTGGACTCTCCAGTCTCTCTCTGACTCTCTCTCTCTCTTTCTGGACTCTCCAGTCTCTCTGACTCTCTCTCTCTTCTCTCTGGACTCTCCAGTCTCTCTCTAACTCCCTCTCTTTCTGGACTCTCCAGTCTCTCTCTGACTCTCTCTCTTTCTGGACTCTCCAGTCTCTCTCTGACTCTCTCTCTCTTTCTGGACTCTCCAGTCTCTCTCTGACTCTCTGCCTCTCTCTTTCTGGAATCTCAGTCTCTATTTGACTCTTCTCTTTCTGGACTCTCCAGTTATCTGCCTCTCTCTCTCTCTTTCTGGACTCTCCAGTCTCTCTCTGACTCTCTCTCTCTTTCTGGACTCTCCAGTCTCTCTCTGACTCTCTCTCTTTCTGGACTCTCCAGTCTCTCTCTGACTCTCTCTCTCTTTCTCTGGACTCTCTCTCTGCCTCTCTCTTTCTCTCTGGACTCTCCCTCTCTTTCTGGACTCTTCAGTCTCTCTCTGACTCTCTCTCTCTTTCTGGACTCTCCAGTCTCTCTCTGACTCTCTCTCTCTTTCTGGACTCTCCAGTCTCTCTCTGACTCTCTGCCTCTCTCTTTCTGGACTCTCCAGTCTCGCTCTGACTCTCTCTCTCTTTCTGGACTCTCCAGTCTCTCTCTTACTCTCTCCCTCTCTCTTTCTGGACTCTCTAGACTCTCTCTCTCTTTCTGGACTCTCCAGTCTCTCTCTGACTCTCTCTCTCTTTCTGGACTCTCCAGTCTCTCTCTGACTCTCTTTCTCTGGTACTCTTCTCTGCCTCTCTCTCTCTCTGAACTCTCCAGTCTCTCTCTCTGCCTCTCTCTCTCTCTTTCTGGACTCTCCAGTCTCTCTCTGACTCTCTCTCTCTTTCTGGACTCTCCAGTCTCTCTCTGACTATCTCTCTCTCTTTCTGGACTCTCCAGTCTCTCTCTGACTCTCTCTCTCTTTCTCTGGTCTCTCTCTCTGACTCTCACTTTCTCTCTGGACTCTCAGTCTCTCTCTGACTCTCTCTCTCTTTCTGGACTCTCCAGGTCTCTCTGCCTCTCTCTCTCTCTCTTTCTGGACTCTCCAGTCTCTCTCTGACTCTCTCTCTCTTTCTGGACTCTCCAGTCTCTCTCTGACTCTCTCTCTCTTTCTCTGGACTCTCAGTCTCTCTGACTCTCTCTTCTCTTTCTGGACTCTCCAGTCTCTCTCTGACTCTCTCTCTCTTTCTGGACTCTCCAGTCTCTCTCTGATTCTCTCTCTCTCTTTCTGGACTCTCCAGTCTCTCTCTGACTCTCTCTCTCTTTCTGGACTCTCCAGTCTCTCTCTGCCTCTCTCTTTCTCTCTGGACTCTCCAGTCTCTCTCTGACTCTCTCTCTTTCTGGACTCTCCAGTCTCTCTCTTACTCTCTCTTTCTTTCTGGACTCTCTAGTCTCTTTCTGACTCTCTCTCTCTTTCTGGACTCTCCATTCTCTCTCTCTGACTCTCTGTCTCTTTCTCTGGTACTCTCTCTCTGACTCTCACTTTCTCTCTGGACTCTCCAGTCTCTCTCTGACTCTCTCTCTCTTTCTGGACTCTCCAGTCTCTCTCTGACTCTCTCTCTCTGGACTCTCCAGTCTCTCTCTGATTCTCTCTCTCTCTCTTTCTGGACTCTCCAGTCTCTCTCTGACTCTCTCTCTCTTTCTGGACTCTCCAGTCTCTCTCTGACTCTCTCTTTCTCTGGTGACTCTCTCTCTGCCTCTCTCTTTCTCTCTGGATTCTCCAGTTTCTCTCTGACTCTCTCTCTTTCTGGACTCTCCAGTCTCTCTCTACTCTCTCTCTCTTTGGACTCTCCAGTCTCTCTCTGACTCTCTCTCTTTCTGGACTCTGCAGTCTCTCTCTCTCTCTCTCTCCTTTCTGGACTCTCCAGTCTCTCTCTGACTCTCTCTCTCTTTCTGGACTCTCCAGTCTCTCTCTGACTCTCTCTCTCTTTCTCTGGTACTCTCTCTCTGCCTCTCTCTTTCTCTCTGGACTCTCCAGTCTCTCTCTAACTCCTCTCTCTTTCTGGACTCTCCAGTCTCTCTCTGACTACTCTCTCTCTTTCTGGACTCTCCAGTCTCTCTCTCTGTCTCTTTCTCTGTACTCTCTCTCTGCCTCTCTCTCTCTCTGGACTCTCCAGTCTCTCTCTGACTCTCTCTCTCTTTCTGGACTCTCCAGTCTCTCTCTGATTCTCTCTCTCTCTTTCTGGACTCTCCAGACTCTCTCTCTCTCTTTCTGGACTCTCCAGTCTCTCTCTCTCTCTCTCTCTCTTTCTGGACTCTCCAGTCTCTCTCTGACTCTCTGCCTCTCTCTTTCTGGACTCTCCAGTCTCGCTCTGACTCTCTCTCTCTTTCTGGACTCTCTCTGACTATCTCTCTCTCTTTCTGGACTCTCCAGTCTCTCTCTGACTCTCTCTCTCTTTCTTGACACTCCAGTCTCTCTCTGACTCTCTCTCTCTTTCTCTGGTACTCTCTCTCTGACTCTCTCCAGTCTCTCTCTCTGACTCTCTCTTTCTCTGGTACTCTCTCTCTGCCTCTCTCTTTCTCTCTGGATTCTCCAGTTTCTCTCTGACTCTCTCTCTTTCTAGACTCTCCAGTCTCTCTCTTACTCTCTCTCTCTTTCCGGACTCTCCAGTCTCTCTCTGACTCTCTCTCTTTCTGGACTCTGCAGTCTCTCTCTGCCTCTCTCTCTCCCTTTCTGGACTCTCCAGTCTCTCTCTGACTCTCTCTCTCTTTCTGGACTCTCCAGTCTCTCTCTGACTCTCTCTCTCTTTCTGGACTCTCCAGTCTCTCTCTGACTCTCTGACTCTCTCTTTCTGGAATCTCCAGTCTCTCTCTGACTCTTCTCTCTTCATGGACTCTCCAGTCTCTCTCTGACTCTCGCTCTCTCTTTCTGGACTCTCCAGTCTCTCTCTGACTATCTCTCTCTCTTTCTGGACTCTCCAGTGCCTTTCTGGACTCTCTCTCTGCCTCTCTCTTTCTCTCTGGATTCTCCAGTTTCTCTCTGACTCTCTCTCTTTCTAGACTCTCCAGTCTCTCTCTTACTCTCTCTCTCTTTCCGGACTCTCCAGTCTCTCTCTGACTCTCTCTCTCTTTCTGGACTCTCCAGGTTATCTGCCTCTCTCACTCTCTCTTTCTGGACTCTCTCTCTGACTCTCTCTCTCTTTCTGGACTCTCCAGTCTCTCTCTGACTCTTCTCTCTTCATGGACTCTCCAGTCTCTCTCTGACTCTCTCTCTCTCTTTCTGGACTCTCCAGTCTCTCTCTCTCTCTCTCTCTCTTTCTGGACTCTCCAGTCTCTCTCTCTGACTCTCTCTTTCTCTGGTACTCTCTGCCTCTCTTTCTCTCTGGACTCTCCAGTCTCTCTCTGACTCTCTCTCTTTCTGGACTCTCCAGTCTCTCTCTACTCTCTCTCTCTTTCTGGACTCTCCAGTCTCTGACTCTCTCTCTCTCTGGACTCTCCTCTCTCTCTCTCTCTCTTTCTGGACTCTCCAGTCTCTCTCTGACTCTCTCTTTCTCTCTGGACTCTCAGTCTCTCTCTGACTCTTTCTCTCTTTCTGGACTCTCCAGTCTCTCTGACTCTCTCTCTGGACTCTCCAGTCTCTCTCTGACTCTCTCTCTCTTTCTGGACTCTCCAGTCTCTCTCTGCCTCTCTCTCTTTCTGGACTCTCCAGTCTGGACTCTCCAGTCTCTCTCTCTCTGACTCTCTCTTTTCTGGACTCTCCAGTCTCTCTCTGACTCTCTTTCTGGACTCTCCAGTCTCTCTCTCTGACTCTCTCTCTTTCTTTCTGGACTCTCAGTCTCTCTCTCTCTCTCTCTCTCTTTTCTGGACTCTCCAGTCTCTCTCTAACTCTCTCTCTCTTCTGGACTCTCCAGTCTCTCTCTGACTCTCTCTCTCTCTCTTTCTGGATTCTCCAGTCTCTCTCTGACTCTCTCTCTCTCTTTCTGGACTCTCCAGTCTCTCTCTCTCTCTCTCTTTCTGGACTCTCCAGTCTCTCTCTGACTCTCTCTCTCTTTCTGGATTCTCCAGTCTCTTCTCTGACTCTCTCTCTCTCTTTCTGGACTCTCCAGTCTCTCTCTGACTCTCTCTTTCTGGACTCTCCAGTCTCTCTCTGACTCTCTCTCTCTCTTCTCTGGTACTCTCTCTCTCTCTCTCTTTCTCTCTGGACTCTCCAGTCTCTCTCTGACTCTCTCTCTTCTCTGGACTCTCCAGTCTCTCTCTGACTCTCTCTCTCTCTTTCTGGACTCTCCAGTCTCTCTCTGACTCTGACTCTCTTTCTCTGGACTCTCCAGTCTCTCTCTGACTCTCTCTCTCTTTCTGGACTCTCCAGTCTCTCTCTGACTCTCTCTCTCTTTCTGGACTCTCCAGTCTCTCTCTGACTCTCTCTCTCTCTTTCTGGACTCTCCAGTCTCTCTCTGACTCTCTTCTCTGGACTCTCCAGTCTCTCTCTGACTCTCTCTTCTCTGGACTCTCCAGTCTCTCTCTGACTCTCTCTCTCTTTCTGGACTCTCCAGTCTCTCTCTGACTCTCTCTCTCTCTTTCTGGACTCTCCAGTCTCTCTCTCTGACTCTCTCTCTTTCTCTGGACTCTCCAGTTCTCTCTGGACTCTCCAGTCTCTCTCTGACTCTCTCTCTCTTTTCTGGACTCTCCAGTCTCTCTCTGACTCTCTCTCTCTCTTTCTGGACTCTCCAGTCTGACTCTCTCTCTCTCTTTCTGACTCTCCAGTCTCTCTCTCTCTCTCTCTTTCTGGACTCTCCAGTCTCTCTCTGACTCTCTCTCTCTGTCTGGACTCTCCAGTCTCTCTCTCTGACTCTCTCTCTTTCTCTGGTACTCTCTCTCTGCCTCTCTCTCTGGACTCTCCAGTCTCTCTCTGACTCTCTCTCTTTCTGGACTCTCCAGTCTCTCTCTGACTCTCTCTCTCTCTTTCTGGACTCTCCAGTCTTTCTGACTCTCCACTCTCTCTCTCTCTTTCTGGACTCCAGTCTCTCTCTGACTCTCTCTCTTTCTGGACTCTCCAGTCTCTCTCTGACTCTCTCTTCTCTCTGGACTCTCCGGTCTCTCTCTCTGACTCTCTCTCTCTCTCTCTACTTCCCTCTCTGGACTCTCTCAGTCTCTTCTCTCTCTCTGTCTCTCTCTCTGGTACTCCCTCTCATCTCTCTGTACTCTCTATCTCTCTCTTTCCTTTCTTGCTCTTCAATTAAACTCAAAGGGTTTTATTGGCATAGGAAGCATATGTTTACTTTGCCAAGGCAAGTGCAATAGTTAATAAACATAAGTGAAATAAACATGAACAGTAAACATTGCACTCATAAAAGTTTCATAAGAATAGAGACATTTCACATTTCACATCGATTATTTGGTTTTTACATAACTAATTGACCGACGTCGGTTCAATTATTTGAATTCCATTTAATTCATTTTTTTCTTCTTCTGTGAGCTCAACGTGCACATTGCACAGTTTCTCTAGAGATAAATCAGATCCAGTCTGAACTGTGTGATGTAGTAGGGAGTTGTAGTTTCTCTAGAGATAAATCAGATCCAGTCTGAACTGTGTGATGTAGTAGGGAATTGTAGTTTCTCTAGAGATTAATCAGATCCAGTCTGAACTGTGTGATGTAGTAGGGAGTTGTAGTTTCTCTGAAGATAAATCAGATCCAGTCTGAACTGTGTGACAGGCCAATATTCTACATGGGTGTTATCACCGTCAGCCAGGCAGGTCTTTGATACCATTCAGCCAGTCAGTCAGTCAGTCGGTCAGCCAGTCAAACAGTCAGCCAGTCAGTCAGCAAGTCAGTCAGCCAGTCAGTCAGCCAGCTAGCACTATCAGCCAGCCAGTCAGTCAGCCAGCCAGTCAGTCACTCAGCCAGCCAGTCAGTCAGTCAGTCAGTCAGTCCAGGAGTCAGCCAGCCAACCAGCCAGTCAGTCAGTCAGTCAATCCAGGAGTCAGCCAGCCACTCAGTCAGTCAGTCCAGGAGTCAGCCAGCCACTCAGTCAGTCAGTCAGTCAGTCAGTCTTTATCTGAGATTAGAGAAGAAGGGAGTCAGTGGCCATGCTCTGCTTAGGTGACAACACCCAGAGCTCCGTTGACATTCACTCAGCGTGACACAGCTTGATGAATAGTTCTGTTTAGCCAGCCCTTCCCCCTATACCTGTTCATTACGTATCAAATCTAAAAAAACACCGAGAAACGGAATGACTCCAAGAACTGCTCTTTTTGCGTTGCAAAATATTTTGCTACTGTGTGCATTAATGAATAGGACACTGATCATGTTCACCAGGTTTCCACCAGGTGTATGCTTTACCAGTCTGGTTTGTGATCCTTCAGTGTCTCATTTTCTATCCTTCCTGCTTTGTGACTGTGGTGGTGGCAGAGGCAGTAGGAGAGAGGAGGGAGACCCCAGTGTTTCTAGTCTGATTGGAAAAAGGCTGTCACACACAGTAAAGGACGCCTAGCTGCTGTTTTTAGGACGCGCTGTCTCACAAGCTTAGAGCACCAGTCAGTCAAGTCTAGAGGACTATAAGTCTCTCCCACCACCCAGTGATGTATACCATGTTGTTCTACAGCATGTAGGAGGGTAGGTCTGAAGTGGTCCAGATAACGTTCACTAGGCTGGTAGGAGGGTAGGAGGGTAAACAAACGTACAGTCAATAACACAATAGAAAAGTCTATATACAGTGTGTGCAAATGAGGTAAGATTAGGGATGTAAGGCAATAAATAGGCCATAGTGGCAAAATAATTACAATTTAGCGAATAAACACTGGAGTGATAGATGTGCAGAAGATGAATGTGCAAGTAAAGATACTGGGGTGCTAGGAAGCAACAAAAAAACAAAATGGGGATGAGGTAGTTGGGTGGGCTATTTACAGATGGGCTATGTACAGCTGCAGTGATCTGTGAGCTCTGACAGCTGATGCTCAAAGTTAGTGAGGGAAATATGAGTTTCCAGCTTCAGTGATTTTGCTGTTGCTTCCAGTCATTGGCAGCAGAGAACTGGAAGGAAAGACGGCCAAAGGAGGAATTGGCTTTGGGGGTGACCAGGGAAATATACCTGCTGGAGCGCGTGCTATGGATGGGTGCAGCTATGGTGACCAGTGAGCTGAGATAAGGCGGGGCTTTACCTGAGATAAGGTGGGGCTTTGACCTGGAGCCAGTGGGTTTGGCGACTAATATGATGCAAGAGCCAGCCAACGAGAGCATACAGGTCGCAGTGGGTAGTACATGGGGCTTTGGTGACAAAACAGATGGCACTGTGGTAGACTGCATCCGATTTGCTGAGTAGAGTGTTGGAGGCTATTTTGTAAATGACATTGCCGAAGTGAAGGATCTGTAATATAGTCAGTTTTACGAGGGTATGTTTGGCAGCATGAGTGAAGGATGCATTGTTGCAAAATAGGAAGCCGCTTCTAAGACTCTTCTCCCTGTCTGAGGATGTGTCAGGTCTTGCTAACTATTACAGACTACAAAGGGAAGCACAGTCAAGAGCTGCCCAGTGACACGAGCCTACAAGACGAGCTAAATAACTTCTATGCTCGCTTCGAGGAGAGTAACACTGAAACATGCATGATAGCATCCTGACTAGAGGTCGACCGATTAATGGGAATGGCTGATTAATTAGGGCTGATTTCAAGTTTTCATAACAATCGGAAATCAGTATTTTTGGGCGCCGATTTTGCCGATTTTTATAATTTCATTTACACATTTATTTAATCTTTATTTAACTAGGCAAGTCAGTTAAGAAACATTCTTATTTTCAATGACAGATTTTTACCTTGTCAGCTCGGGGGACCCAATCTTGCAACCTGACAGTTAACTAGTCCAATGCTCTAACCACCTGCCTCACGAGGAGCCTGCCTGTTACGCGAATGCAGTAAGCCAAGGTAAGTTGCTAGCTAGCATTAACGTTATCTTATATAAAACAATCAATCAACGACTGTCGTTGCTCCAATGTGTACTTAACCATAAACATCAATGCACAAGTATATATTTTTAAACCTGTATATTTAGCTAAAAGAAATCCAGGTTAGCAGACAATATTTACCAGGTGAAATTGTGTCACTTCTCTTGCGTTCATTGCACGCAGAGTCAGGGTATATGCAACAGTTTGGGACGCTTTGCGAACTAATTTGCCAGAATTTTACTTAATTATGAAATAACATTGAAGGTTGTGCAATGTAACAGGAATATTTAGACTCATGGATGCCACCCGTTAGATAAAATACGGAACGGAATAAACGTTTTGTTTTCGAGGTGATAGTTTCCGGATTTGACCTAAGGCTCGTATTTCTGTGTGTTTAAATCAAATAAAAAAATCAAATCAAATTTATTTGTCACATACACATGGTTAGCAGATGTTAATGCGAGTGTAGCGAAATGCTTGTGCTTCTAGTTCCGGCAATGCAGTAATAACCAATGAGTAATCTAACCTAACAATTCCAAAACTACTACCTAATACACACAAGTGTAAAGGGATAAAGAATATGTACATAAAGATATATGAATAAGTGATGGTACAGAACGGCATAGGCAAGATGCAGTAGATGGTATCAAGTACAGTATATACAGTGGGGCAAAAAAGTATTTAGTCAGCCACCAATTGTGCAAGTTCTCCCACTTAAAAAGATGAGAGATGCCTGACAATGATCCCAAACACACCGCCCGGGCAACGAAGGAGTGGCTTCATAAGAAGCATTTCAAGGTCCTGGAGTGGCCTAGCCAGTCTCCAGATCTCAAACCCATAGAAAATCATTGGAGGGAGTTGAAAGTCCATGTTGCCCAGCAAAAGCCCCAAAACATCACTGCTCTAGAGGAGATCTGCAGGGAGGAATGGGCCAAAATACCAGCAACAGTGTGTTAAAACCTTGTGAAGACTTAGAGAAAACGTTTGACCTCTGTCATTGCCAACAAAGGGTATAGAACAAAGTATTGAGATAAACTTTTGTTCTTGACCAAATACTTCTTTTCCACCATAATTTGCAAATAAATTCATAAAAAATCCTACAATGTGATTTTTTGTATTTTTTTTCTCATTCTGTCTGTCATAGTTGAAGTGTACCTATGATGAAAATTACAGGCCTCTCTCATCTTTTTAAGTGGGAGAACTTGCACAATTGGTGGCTGACTAAATACTTTTTTGCCCCACTGTACATATGAGATGAGTAATGTAGGGTATGTAAACAAAGTGGCATAGTTTAAAGTGGCTAGTGATACATGTATTACATAAAGATGCAGTAGATGATATAGAGTACAGTATATACATTTACCTATGAGATGAGTAATGTAGAGTATGTAAACATTATATTAAGTAGCATTGTTTAAAGTGGCTAGTGATATATTTTACATCAATTTCCATCAATTCCCATTATTAAAGTGGCTGGAGTTGAGTCAGTGTGTTAGTGGTGGCTGTTTAACAGTCTGATGGCCTTGAGATAGAAGCTGTTTTTCAGTCTCTCGGTCCCTGCTTTGATGCACCTGTGCTGACCTAGCATTCTGGATGATAGCGGGGTGAACAGGCAGTGGCTCGGGTGGTTGTTGTCCTTGATGATCTTTATGGCCTTCCTGTGACATTGGGTGGTGTAGGTGTCCTGGAGGGCAGGTAGTTTGCCCCCGGTGATGCGTTGTGCAGAACTTACTACCCTCTGGAGAACCTTACGGTTGTGGGCGGAGCAGTTGCCATACCAGGCGGTGATACAGCCCGACAGGATGCTCTCGATTGTGCATCTGTAGAAGATTGTGAGTGCTTTTGGTGACAAGCCGAATTTCTTCAGCCTCCTGAGGTTGAAGAGGCGCTGCTGCTCCTTCTTCACAACGCTGTCTGTGTGGGTGGACCAATTCAGTTTGTCTGTGATGTGTACGCCGGGGAACTTAAAACTTACTACCCTCTCCACTACTGTCCCATCGATGTGGATAGGGGGGTGCTCCCTCTGCTGTTTCCTGAAGTCCACAATCATCTCCTTGGTTTTGTTGACGTTGAGTGTGAGGTTATTTTCCTGACACCACACTCCGAGGGCCCTCACCTCCTCCTTGTAGACCTTCTCGTCGTTGTTGGTAATCAAGCCTACCACTGTAGTGTTGTCTGCAAACTTGATGATTGAGCTGGAGGCGTGCATGGCCACGCAGTTGTGGGTGAACAGGGAGTAGGCTCAGAGGGCTCAGAACGCACCCTTGTGGGGCCCCAGTGTTGAGGATCAGCGGGGTGGAGATGTTGTTACCTACCCTGACCACCTGGGGGCGGCCCGTCAGGAAGTCCAGGACCCAGTTGCACAGGGCGGGGTCGAGACCCAGGGTCTCGAGCTTGATGACGAGTTTGGAGGGTACTATGGTGTTAAATGCTGAGCTGTAGTCGATGAACAGCATTCTCACACAGGTATTCCTCTTGTCCAGATGGGTTAGGGCAGTGTGCAGTGTGGTTGAGATTGCATCGTCTGTGGACCTATTTGGGCGGTTAGCAAATTGGAGTGGGTCTAGGGTGTCAGGTAGGGTGGAGGTGATATGGTCCTTGACTTGTGTCTCAAAGCACTTCATGATGACGGAAGTGAGTGCTACGGGGCGACAGTCATTTAGTTCAGTTACCTTAGCTTTCTTAGGAACAGGGACAATGGTGGCCCTCTTGAAGCATGTGGGAACAGCAGACTGGGATAAGGCTTGATTGAATATGTCCGTAAACACACCAGCCAGCTGGTCTGCGCATGCTCTGAGGACCCGGCTGGGGATGCCGTCTGGGCCTGCAGCCTTGCGAGGGTTAATACGTTTAAATGTTTTACTCACGTTGGCTGCAGTGAGGGAGAGTCCACATGTTTTGGTTGCAGGCCGTGTCAGTGGCACTGTATCGTCCTCAAAGCAGGCAAAAAAGTTATTTAGTCTGCCTGGGAGCAAGACATCCTGGTACGTGACGGGGCTGGTTTTCTTTTTGTAAGCCGTGATTGACTGTAGACTGTAGACCCTGCCACATACCTCTTGTGTCTGAGCCGTTGAATTGCGACTCTACTTTGTCTCTATACTGACGCTTAGCTTGTTTGATTGCCTTGCGGAGGGAATAGCTACACTGTTTGTATTCGGTCATGTTTCCGGTCACCTTGCCCTTGTTAAAAGCAGTGGTTTGCGCTTTCAGTTTCACACGAATGCTGCCATCAATCCACGGTTTCTGGTTTGGGAATGTTTTAATCGTTGCTATGGGAACGACATCTTCAATGCACTTTCTAATGAAATCGCTCACCGAGTCAGGGTATTCGTCAATGTTGTTGTTGGACGCAGTGCGGAACATATGCCAGTCCACGTGATGGAAGCAGTCTTGGAGCGTTGAATCAGATTGGTCGGACCAGCGTTGAACAGACCTGAGCGCGGGAACTTCTTGTTTTAGCTTCTGTCTGTATGCAGGGAGCAACAAAATGGAGTCGTGGTCAGCTTTTCCGAAAGGAGGGCGGGGGAGGGCTTTATATGCGTCGCGGAAGTTAGAATAGCAATGATCCAAGGTTTTACCAGCCCTGGTTTCGCAATCGATATGCTGATAGAATTTAGGGACTCTTGTTTTCAGATTAGCCTTGCTAAAATCCCCAGCTACAATGAATGCAGCCTCAGGATATGTGGTTTCCAGTTTGCAAAGAGTCAAATAAAGTTAATTCAGAGCCATTGATGTGTCTGCTTGGGGGGGAATATATACGGCTGTGATTATAATCGAAGAGAATTCCCTTGGTAGATAATGCGGTCGACATTTGAATGTGAGGAATTCTAAATCAGGTGAACAGAAGGACTTGAGTTCCTGCATGTTGTTGTGACCACACCACGTCTCGTTAACCATAAGGCATATGCCCCCGCCCCTCTTCTTACCAGAAAGATGTTTGTTTCTGTCCAGCTGGCTGCACCGATTCCGTTAGCGTTAGCGATTCCGTTAGCGTCTCTCGAGTAAGCCATGTTTCCGTGAAGCAAAGAACGTTACAGTCTCTGATGTCCCTCTGGAATGCTACCCTTGCTTTCATCAACCTTGTTGTCAAGAGACTGGACATTGGCGTGAAGTGCCCGTCTCCGGAGACTGACCAGAAGACCGCTTCGTTTCCCTCTTTTACGACGTCTTTGTTTTGGGTCACATGCTGGCATCCATTCCGTTGTCCTTGGTGAAAGGCAGAACAAATCAAATCAAAGCAAATCAAATGTTATTTGTCACATACACATGGTTAGCAGATGTTAATGCGAGTGTAGCGAAATGCTTGTGCTTCTCGTTCCGACAATGCAGTAATAATCCAACAAGTAATCTAACTAACAATTCCCCCCAAAAAACAACTGTCTTATACACAGTGTAAGGGGATAAAGAATACATAAAGATATATGAATGAGTGATGGTACAGAGCAGCTTAGGCAAGATACAGTAGATGGTATCGAGTACAGTATATACATATGAGATGAGTATGTAAACAAAGTGGCATAGTTAAAGTGGCTAGTGATACATGTATTACATAAGGATGCAGTAGATGATATAGAGTACAGTATATACGTATACATATGAGATGAATAATGTAGGGTAAGTAAACATTATATTAGGTAGCATTGTTTAAAGTGGCTAGTGATATATTTTACATCATTTCCCATCAATTCCCATTATTAAAGTGGCTGGAGTTGAGTCAGTGTGTTGGCAGCAGCCACTCAATGTTAGTGGTGGCTGTTTAACAGTCTGATGGCCTTGAGATAGAAGCTGTTTTTCAGTCTCTCGGTCCCAGCTTTGATGCACCTGTACTGACCTCGCCTTCTGGATGATAGCGGGGTGAACAGGCAGTGGCTCGGGTGGTTGTTGTCCTTGATGATCTTTATGGCCTTCCTGTAACATCGGGTGGTGTAGGTGTCCTGGAGGGCAGGTAGTTTCAAATCAAATCAAATCAAATCAAATTTTATTTGTCACATACACATGGTTAGCAGATGTTAATGCAAGTGTAGCGAAATGCTTGTGCTTCTAGTTCCGACAATGCAGTTTGCCCCCGGTGATGCGTTGTGCAGACCTCACTACCCTCTGGAGAGCCTTACGGTTGTGGGCGGAGCAGTTGCCGTACCAGGCGGTGATACAGCCCGCCAGGATGCTCTCGATTGTGCATCTGTAGAAGTTTGTGAGTGCTTTTGGTGACAAGCCGAATTTCTTCAGCCTCCTGAGGTTGAAGAGGCGCTGCTGCGCCTTCTTCACGATGCTGTCTGTGTGAGTGGACCAATTCAGTTTGTCTGTGATGTGTATGCCGAGGAACTTAAAACTTACTACCCTCTCCACTACTGTTCAATCGATGTGGATAGGGGGGTGTTCCCTCTGCTGTTTCCTGAAGTCCACAATCATCTCCTTAGTTTTGTTGACGTTGAGTGTGAGGTTATTTTCCTGACACCACACTCCGAGGGCCCTCACCTCCTCCCTGTAGGCCGCCTCGTCGTTGTTGGTAATCAAGCCTACCACTGTTGTGTCGTCCGCAAACTTGATGATTGAGTTGGAGGCGTGCGTGGCCACGCAGTCGTGGGTGAACAGGGAGTACAGGAGAGGGCTCAGAACGCACCCTTGTGGGGCCCCAGTGTTGAGGATCAGCGGGGTGGAGATGTTGTTGCCTACCCTCACCACCTGGGGGCGGCCCGTCAGGAAGTCCAGTACCCAGTTGCACAGGGCGGGGTCGAGACCCAGGGTCTCGAGCTTGATGACGAGCTTGGAGGGTACTATGGTGTTGAATGCCGAGCTGTAGTCGATGAACAGAATTCTCACATAGGTATTCCTCTTGTCCAGATGGGTTAGGGCAGTGTGCAGTGTGGTTGAGATTGCATCATCTGTGGACCTATTTGGGCGGTAAGCAAATTGGAGTGGGTCTAGGGTGTCAGGTAGGGTGGAGGTGATATGGTCCTTGACTAGTCTCTCAAAGCACTTCATGATGACGGAAGTGAGTGCTACGGGGCGGTAGTCGTTTAGCTCAGTTACCTTAGCTTTCTTGGGAACAGGAACAATGGTGGCCCTCTTGAAGCATGTGGGAACAGCAGACTGGTATAGGGATTGATTGAATATGTCCGTGAACACACCAGCCAGCTGGTCTGCGCATGCTCTGAGGGCGCGGCTGGGGATGCCGTCTGGGCCTGCAGCCTTGTGAGGGTTAACACGTTTAAATGTTTTACTCACCTCGGCTGCAGTGAAGGAGAGTTCCCAACACAGGATCCGCTTCGGGAAAGTCATATTCCTGGTTGTACCTATGGTACTGATGGTGAGTTGACGTTGCTCTTATATTCAGTAGTTCTTCCCGACTGTATATAATGAAACCTAAGATGAAACCTACCTGGGGTACCAATGTAAGAAATGACACGTACAAAAAACTAAAAACTGCATAGTTTCCTAGGACCGCGAGCAGTCTGATTGAGGGGTGGTATGCAGCAGCAGGCTCGTAATAGTCAAAGGTATAGGTTTAGAGAGAAATAGTCAACAATTCCTGTAATAACTTACGGCTGAACTTGAAAGGGGTTCCTTCGTTATTTTACAGTTCATGTCTTCCATAGAGAATGTCTTGATCTACTTCCAATAAGGTCTGTGTTTCGTGCAGGTTAGGGTGCAGGTTTAAACCGCCTCTGTTCATGTCTTCCATAGAGAATGTCTTGATCTACTTCCAACAAGGTCTGTGTTTCGTGCAGGTTAGAGTGCAGGCTTAAACCGCCTCTGCGTTTTGATACCCGTGTAAATCTCACTAGGATAAGGTAACGTTTGTCAAAATATTTTCATAAATCCACTCTACAAAAAAATGATCTTCGCTTATATTTAGCCAATATTGATCAGAATTACCTTGTCCTATGGATATGGACACAGTTATAAAATTGGTAAGGTGGTGTAAACCTACACGAAACACAGACCTTATTTTAAGCAAATCTAAAAATATCCTATGGAATAAATTATTTTGCTTTTCAGATTTTGCTAGAAGGTGTCATGGGAATTATGACTTGCACTTTGGTAGTCAATTCTTACCATGTCCATTATTAAAGTAGGATTTCCTGCATATATAAATTACAGTTTTTGTTTTCAACATTCATCACAGGTAACTTAAATTCTATTTTTATTCAAACAGTTAAGAGTATTTGTCTCCTTCAGTATCATTGTCACTTCAGAGCTGTGTGTGTGTTTTACAGATGGCAGAGAAAAGCAGAGCACCAGTGTGGGACTATTACATGGAATTGGCACCAGGGAAAGCAAGGTGTCTTATTTGTGATAAAGATGTATGCATGGGGTCAGCAACGACTAAATCAAAAAATACCACCAACCTGTCGAATCACCTTAAGAACACCCATCCAAAAGCTCATATGTATTATATTAAGTTAAAATAAAAGTGTTCATTCAGTATTGTTGCAATTGTCATTATTACAAAAATGTGTATACAGTGCCTTGCGAAAGTATTCGGCCCCCTTGAACTTTGCGACCTTTTGCCACATTTCAGGCTTCAAACATAAAGATATAAAACTGTATTTTTTTGTGAAGAATCAAGAACAAGTGGGACACAATCATGAAGTGGAACGACATTTATTGGATATTTCAAACTTTTTTAACAATTCAAAAACTGAAAAATTGGGCGTGCAAAATTATTCAGCCCCTTTTACTTTCAGTGCAGCAAACTCTCTCCAGAAGTTCAGTGAGGATCTCTGAATGATCCAATGTTGACCTAAATGACTAATGATGATAAATACAAACCACCTGTGTGTAATCAAGTCTCCGTATAAATGCACCTGCACTGTGATAGTCTCAGAGGTCCGTTAAAAGCGCAGAGAGCATCATGAAGAACAAGGAACACACCAGGCAGGTCCGAGATACTGTTGTGAAGAAGTTTAAAGCTGGATTTGGATACAAAAAGATTTCCCAAGCTTTAAACATCCCAAGGAGCACTGTGCAAGCGATAATATTGAAATGGAAGGAGTATCAGACCACTGCAAATCCAGCTGAGGTGGGAGACTCTGTCCATAGGACAACAATCAGTCGTATATTGCACAAATCTGGCCTTTATGGAAGAGTGGCAAGAAGAAAGCCGTTTCTTAAAGATATCCATAAAAAGTGTCGTTTAAAGTTTGCCACAAGCCACCTGGGAGACACACCAAACTTGTGGAAGAAGGTGCTCTGGTCAGATGAAACCAAAATTTAACTTTTTGGCAACAATGCAAAACGTTATGTTTGGCGTAAAAGCAACACAGCTCATCACGCTGTACACACCATCCCCACTGTCAAACATGGTGGTGGCAGCATCATGGTTTGGGCCTGCTTTTCTTCAGCAGGGACAGGGAAGATGGTTAAAATTGATGGGAAGATGGATGGAGCCAAATACAGGACCATTCTGGAAGAAAACCTGATGGAGTCTGCAAAAGACCTGAGACCGGGATGGAAATTTGTCTTCCAACAAGACAATGATCCAAAACATAAAGCAAAATCTACAATGGAATGGTTCAAAAATAAACATATCCAGGTGTTAGAATGGCCAAGTCAAAGTCCAGACCTGAATCAAATCGAGAATCTGTGGAAAGAACTGAAAACTGCTGTTCACAAATGCTCTCCATCCAACCTCACTGAGCTCGAGCTGTTTTGCAAGGAGGAATGGGAAAAAATTTCAGTCTCTCGATGTGCAAAACTGATAGAGACATACCCCAAGCGATTTACAGCTGTAATCACAGCAAAAGGTGGCGCTACAAAGTATTGACTTAAGGGGGCTGAATAATTTTGCACGCCCAATTTTTCAGTTTTTGATTTGTTAAAAAAGTTTGAAATATCCAATAAATGTCGTTCCACTTCATGATTGTGTCCCACTTGTTGTTGATTCTTCAAAAAAAAATACAGTTTTATATCTTTATGTTTGAAGCCTGAAATGTGGCAAAAGGTCGCAAAGTTCAAGGGGGCCGAATACTTTCGCAAGGCACTGTATATATATATAGATGTTAAAAATCGACCGATTAATCAATATCGGCTTTTTTGTCCTCCAATAATCCGTATCGGCGTTAAAAAAATCATAATCGGTCGACCTCTAATCCTGACTGGTTGTTTCACTGCCTAGAATGGCAACTGCTCAGCCTCCTACCGGAAGGCACTAAAGAGGGTAGTGTGAACGGCCAAGTACATCACTGGAGCCAAGCTTCCTGCCATCCAGGACCTCTATACCAGGCGGTGTCAGAGGAAGGCCCTAAAAATTGCCAAAGACTCCAGCCACCCTAGTCATAGACTGTTCTCTCTGCTACCGCATGGCAGGCGGTACCGGAGCGCTAAGTCTAGGTCCAAGAGGCTTCTAAACAGATTCTATCCTCAAGTCATAAGACTCCTGAACATCTTATCAAATGCCTACACAGACTATTTGCATTGCCCCCCCCCCCTCCTTCTTTCTGCTACTTTCTGTTGTTGTCATCTGTGCATCGTCACTTCAATAACTCTACCTACATGTACGTACTACCTCAACTAACCGATGCCCTCGCACATTGACTCTGTACCGGTACCCCATATATAGTCTCGCTATTGTTGTTTTACTGCTGCTCTTTAATTACTTGTTACTTTTATCTCTTATTCTTGTCCATATGTTTTGAAACTGCATTGTTGGTTGGGGGCTCGTAAGTAAGCATTTCACTGTAAGGTCTACACTTGTTCTATTCAGCGCATGTGACTAATACAATTTGATTTGATCAGCTGTTCCGGACGACTGTGTGAGCCCGCTCTCCGCAGCCGATGTGAGTAAGACCATTAAATAGGTCAACATGCACAAGGCTGCGGGGCCAGACGGATTACCAGGACGTGTACTCCGAGCATGCGCTGACCAACTGGCAAGTGTCTTCACTGTCATTTTCAACCTCTCCCTGTCCGAGTCTGCAATACCAACATGTTGTAAGCACACCACCACCACCTTAGTGCCTGTTCCCAAGGTAACCTGCCTAAATGACTACTGACCCGTAGCACTCACGTCTGTAGCCATGAAATGCTTTGAAAGGCTGGTCATGGCTCACATCAACACCATTATCCCAGAAACCCTAGACCCACTCTAATTTGCATTCCGCACCTACAGATCCACAGTGCAATCTCTATTGCACTCCACACTGCCCTTTCCCACCTGGACAAAAGGAACACCTATGTGAGAATGCTATTCATTGACTACAGCTCAGCGTACAACACCATAGTGCCCTCAAAGCTCATCACTAAGCTAAGGACCCTGGGACTAAACACCTCCCTCTGTAACTGGATTCTGGACTTCCTGACGGGCCGTCCCCAGGTGGTGAGGGCAGGTAACAACACATCCGCCACTCTGATCCTCAACACGGGGGCCCATCAGGGGTGCGTGCTCAGTCCCCTACTGTGCTCCCTGTTCACTCATGACTGCACAGCCAGGCACGACTCCCAACACCATCATTAAGTTTGCTGATGACACAACAGGCCTGATCACCGACAACAGTGAGACAGCCTATAGGGGGAGGTCAGAGACCTGACCGTGTGGTGCAAGGATAACAACCTCTCCCTCAACGTGATCAAGACAAAGGAGATGATTGTGGACTACAGGAAAAGGAGAACCGAGCACTCCCCCATTCTCATCGACGGGGCTATGGTGGAGCAGGTTGAGAGCTTCAAGTTCCTTGGGGTCCACATCACCAACAAACTAACATGGACCAAGCACACTGTCACAGGTGTCGTTGGAAGTAGACCAAAGTGCAGCGGGGTGAGCTTACATTTTCTTAAAGCAACCTAGAAAACAAAAAATAGAATGCCCAACCCACATTACACCCTGACCTAACCAAATAGAGAAATTATGTCAGGGCGTGACAGTACCCCCCCAAAGGTGCGGACTCCGGCTGCAAAACCTGAACCTATAAGGGAGGGTCTGGGTGGGCATCTATCCACGGTGGCGGCTCTGGTGCAGGACGTAGACCCCGCTCCACCTCTGGCTCACCCCGCTTTGGCGCCTCTGGTGTGGGGACCCTCGCCGCCGACCCCGGACTGGGGACCCTCTCTGCGGGCCCAGGACTGGGGACCTTCGTTGCGGGCCCCGGACTGGGGAACCTCATTGCGGGCCCCGGACTGGGGACAGTCGCTGCAGGCCTCAGACTGGGCACCCTTGCAGCTGGAAGCTTCAGATTGGAGGCCGTCACTGGAGGCTCCAGACTGAAGGATGTCGCTGGAGGCTCCGGACTGGAGGCCGTCGGTGGAGGCTCCGGATTGGAGGCCGTCGCTGGAGGCTCCGGACTGGAGACGGTCGCTGGAGGCTCCGGACTGGAGGCCGTCGCTGGAGGGGTCCGGACTGGAGACCATCGCTGGAAGCTCCGGACTGGAGGCCGTCGCTGGAGGCTCCGGACTGGAGCCCGTTGCTGGAGGCTCCAGACTGGAGACCGTCGGTGGAGGCCCCTGACTGGAGGCCGTCGCTGGAGGGGTCCGGACTGGAGACCATCGCTGGAAGCTCCGGACTGGAGGCCGTCGCTGGAGGCTCCGGACTGGAGCCCGTTGCTGGAGGCTCCAGACTGGAGACCGTCGGTGGAGGCCCCTGACTGGAGGCCGTTGCTGGAGGCCCCGGACTGGAGATCGTCGCTGGAGGCTCCGGACTGGAGACCGTCGCTGGAGGCTCCGTACTGGAGACCGTCGCTGTCTGCCTACCTGTCTGACTGTCTGCCTACCTGTCTGTCTGTCTGCAAGTCTGCCTGCCTGTCTGTCTGTTTGCCTGTCTGCCTGGCCTCCCCCTTATAAGATGATCCCGTTACATGGCAATGTGGGTTGAAGTTTGGCATTTCCGTTTCACAGTCGAGGTTTGGCAGGGACATTTTAGGTACAATTTTAGTGTCTGTGTGTGTGTGTGTAGTTTTGCATGGGGGATTTTTGGGACGTTTTACTGTGTGTGACTGTGTGTGTGACTGTGTGTCACAGGGTGATATGTGGCGGTAGAGGGTTTGGAGGCATACAGCTAGCTGGCTGTGTTTGGCTGTCTCAGTCTCCTCCTCTCCAGTCTCAGCCTCCAATCCTGGGCTTCCTCACTCTCCCACCCTCCCTCCTCCCCTGTCAGATCACCCTGTCTCCTTTCCATCTTCCCCCCTCAGATCTCCCCTTCTCCTCTCCCTCCTCCCCCTCCTCCCCTTCTCCTCTCCCTCCCCAGATCTCCCCTTCTCCTCTCCTTCCCTCCCTCAGATCTCCCCATCTCCACCTCCTCCCCTCAGATCTCCCCCTCCTCTCCCTCCTCCCCCTCAGATCTCCCCATCTCCTCTCCTTCCTCCCCCCAGATCTCCCCAGATTCCTCTCCTTCCTCCCCCTCAGATGTCCCCTTCTCCCACCTCCCTCCCCTCTCCCCCCTCAGATCTCCCCCTTCTCCTCTCCTCCCCCCAGATTTCCCCTTCCCCTCCTCCCTTCCTCCCCCAGTCAGATGTCCCCTTCTCCTCTCCCTCCCCCCTCAGATCTCCCCTTCCCTCTCTTCCCCCCTCTCCTTCCCCCTCCCTCCTCCCCCAGATCGCCCTCCCCCTCCTCCCCCTCCCCCTCCCCCCAGATCACCCTTTCAGATCTTTCAAGGCAGTTAACCCCCAAAACAAGGAAGTTAAACCTCAAAACAAGGCAGTTAACCACCAAAACAAGGCAGTTAACCCCCAAAACAAAGCAGTTAAACCCCAAAACAAGGCAGTTAACCCCAAAACAAGGCAGTTATACCTCAAAACAAGGCAATTACCCTCAAAACAAGGCTGTTAACCCTCAAAACAACAGCTCCCTGGGCGCCAATGACGTGCAGCCCACCTGCACCTCTCTGATTCAGAGGGTTTGGGTTAAATGCGGTAGACACATTTTGGTTGAATACATTCAGTTATGCAACTGACTTGGTTTCCCTCCCTCCCTCCTATCCGGTCAGATCGTGAGAGCACAGCTGTTTTCCTTCTGTTATGAAACGGCAGGCCTAAGAGAGGAAACAGAAAATGGTTTCATGAAATATAGATCTGATTCTGCAGCCTAAACAGAGCCTCAGCCAGGTTCACTCTGTGTGTGTGTGTGTGTGTGTGTGTGTGTGTGTGTGTGTGTGTGTGTGTGTGCGTGCGTGCTTGTGTGTGTGTGTGTGCGTATGTGCGTGCGTGTGTATGTGTGTACTTTTCTCAGTATCTGAGCTCACATAAAGAAGTTAGAGAGGGTCTTATGTAATGCCTCTCCTCTCCTGCTGCATTCTCCAAGACACACGTACACACACGCGCACACACGCTCGCCAGCCACCCATCAGGAAGTCCAGGTCCCATTTGCACAGGGCGGGGTTTAGACCTAGGGTCCTTAGCTTAGTGATGAGTTTGGAGGGCACTATGTTGTTGATGGCTGAGCTGCAGTCGATTCACAGCATTCTTACATACTGTAGGTCATCTTGTCCAGATGAGATAGGGCAGTGTGCAGTGTGATGGCGAATGCGTCGTCCGTGGATCTGTTGGGGCGGTATGCAAATTGTAGAGGGTTTACTCTAGGGCGTCGAGCAAGGTGGAGGTGATATGGGCCTTGATTAGACTCTTAAAGCACTTCATGATGACAGAGGTGAGTGCTGTGGGGCGATAGTCATTTCGTTCAGTCACCTTGGTTTTCTAAACTTGCTTGGGTAGAGAAACAATGGTGAACATCTTGAAGCAAGTGGGGACAACAGACTGGGATAGAGAGAGATTGAATATGTCCGTAAACACTCCGGACAGCCATGCTCTGATGACGCGCCTAGGGTGGAGAGGGGGTTTCTCTACCACCTGAGTCACACAGGACCCTCAGCCCCAGTATTTACCCACACAGGACCCTCAGCCCCAGTATATACCCACACAGGACCCTCAGCCCCAGTATTTACCCACACTGGATCCCCAGCCCCAGTATATACCCACACAGGACCCTCAGCCCCAGTATTTACCCACACAGGATCCCCAGCCCCAAATATATACCCACACAGGATCCCCAGCCCCAGTATATACCCACACAGGATCCCCAGCCCCAAATATATACCTACACAGGGTCCCCAGCCCCGTATATACCTACACAGGATACCCAGCCCCAGTATATACCTACACAGGATACCCAGCCCCAAATATATACCCACACAGGATCCCCAGCCCCAGTATATACCCACACAGGAACCCCAGCCCCAAATATATACCCACACAGGATCCCCAGCCCCAAATATATACCCACACAGGATAGTATATACCTACACAGGATACCCAGCCCCAGTATATACCTACACAGGATACCCAGCCCCAAATATATACCCACACAGGATACCCAGCCCCAGTATATACCCACACAGAATCCCCAGCCCCAAATATATACCTACACAGGGTCCCCAGCCCCAGTATATACCCAAACAGGAACCCCAGCCCCAAATATATACCTACACAGGATACCCAGCCCCAGTATATACCAACACAGGAACCCCAGCCCCAGTATATACCCACACAGGATCCCCAGCCCCAGTATATACCCACACAGGAACCCCAGCCCCAAATATATACCCACACAGGATACCCAGCCCCAGTATATACCTACACAGGAACCCCAGCCCCAGTATATACCCACACAGGATCCCCAGCCCCAAATATATACCCACACAGGATACCCAGCCCCAAATATATACCCACACAGGATACCCAGCCCCAGTATATACCAACACAGGGTCCCCAGCCCCAAATATATACCCACACAGGATATCCAGCCCCAAATATATACCCACACAGGGTCCCCAGCCCCAAATATATACCCACACAGGATACCCAGCCCCAAATATATACCCACACATATATACCCACATATACCCGCCCCAGTATATACCTCATACCCAGTATTAGAGGTCGGCCGATTAATCGGAATGGCCGATTAATTAGAGCCGATTTCAAGTTTTTATAACATTCGAAAATCTGTATTTTTGGGCGCCGATTTGCCGATTAAAAAAAATATATATTGTTTTTATACCTAAGAACACATTCTTATTTTCAATGACGGCCTAGGAACGGTGGGTTAACTGCCTTGTTCAGGGGCAGAACGACCGATTTTCCCCTTGTCAGCTCGGGGGATCCAATCTTGCAACCTTGCACTCAAGGAGACTGCCTGTTACGCGAATGCAGTAAGCCAAGGTAAGTTGCTAGCTAGCATTAAACTTATCTTATAAAAACCAATCAATCATAATCACTAGTTAACTACACATGGTTGATGATATTACTAGATATTATCTAGCGTGTCCTGCGTTGCATATAATCTGACTGAGCAGTGGTAGGCAGAAGCAGGCGCGTAAACATTCATTCAAACAGCACTTTCGCGCGTTTTGCCAGCAGCTCTTCGTTGTGCGTCAAGCATTGCTCTGTTTATGACTTCAAGCCTATCAACTCCCGAGATGAGGCTGGTGTAACCGAAGTGAAATGGCTGGCTAGTTAGCGGGGTGCGCACTAATAGCATTTCAAATGTCACTCGCTCTGAGCATTCTAGTAGTTGTTCCCCTTGCTCTGCATGGGTAACGCTGCTTCGATGTGGTGGCTGTTGTCGTTGTGTTGCTGGTTCGAGCCCAGAGAGGGACGGAAGCTATACTGTTACACTGGCAATACTAAAGTGCCTATAACAACATCCAATAGTCAAAGGTTAATGAAATTCAAATGGTATAGAGGGAAATTGTCCTATAATTCCTATAATAACTACAACCTAAAACTTCTTACCTGGGAATATTGAAGACTCATGTTAAAATTAACCACCAGCTTTGATATGTTCTCATGTTCTGAGCCAGGAACTGAAAAGTTAGCTTTCTTACATAGCACATATTGCACTTTTACTTTCTTCCCCAAAACTTTGTTTTTGCATTATTTAAACCAAATTGAACATGTTTCATTATTTACTTGAGGCTAAATTGATTTTATTGATGTATTATATTAAGTGTTCATTCAGTATTGTTGTAATTGTCATTATTACAAATAAATACATGGGGGAAAAAATCGTCCGATTAATCGGCATAAGCTTTTTTGGTCCTCCAATAATCGGTATCGGTATCGGCGTTGAAAAATCATAATCGGTCGACCTCTACCCAGTATATACCTTAGACCCAGTATAGACCCAGTATATATCTCAGACCCAGTATATACCTCAGACCCAATATAGACCCAGTATATATCTCAGACCCAGTATATACCTCAGCCCCAGTATAGACCCAGTATATACTTGAGTCACCAAGATGGCATAGCAGTCAGTCTTTTGTCCTCGTCTTGTCGTGTCCCGTATATATATATATATATTTATAACTTTCTTCGCATATCTTTTTATACATATTTTTTTATTTTCCACAAAATCATCTTCAAAACACTCTCCTGCAACCCGCCTCACCAATTTATATAAAAAAGAAAGAAAGTATTATTTACCTCAAATCTGTAATCCTCCATAGAAGCTAACCAGAAGCTAGCCAGAAGCTAGCCAGAAGCTAGCCAGAAGCTAGTTAGCTTCTTTACTGGCTAATCGTTAGTATTCAGCTAACCACGGTTTGTTGTCATCAGCTATCCTTTAGCTCGAAAATCTATCGCCAGTTTTGTACGGCGCGGCTCGGACCGGAACATACCGGACCTATTTTTCTCTCCATGTCCGTTTCTCTCGTTCCACTTCATGATTGTGTCCCACTTGTTGTTGATTCTTCACAAAAAAATACAGTTTTATATCTTTATGTTTGAAGCCTGAAATGTGGCACAAGGTCGCAAAGTTCAAGGGGGCCGAATACTTTCGCAAGGCACTGTACCTCAGCCCCAGTATAGACCCAGTATATACCTCAGACCCAGTATATACCTCTCTGTCTCTCACTTTCTCTCTCTCTATCTCTCTCTCTGTCTCTCTCTCTCTTTCTTGCTCTGTCTGTCTGCCTGTCTGTCTGACTGTCTGCCTACCTGTCTGAGTCTGCCTGTCTGTCTTCCTCTCTCTCTCTCGCTCTCTATCTTTCTTTCAATTAAATTCAAGGGGCTTTATTGGCATGTGAAACATTTGTTAACTTCGCCAAAGAAAGTGAAGTAGATAATATACAGAAGTGAAATAAACAATAAAAATGAACAGTAATCTCTCTCTCTCTCTCTCTCTCTCTCAGAATAACATGTCCACACACCCTTGTGGATCAGCAAATAACATTAGTGAACATGTCTGTTTGGTTGTGCTATCTCTGTCGCCCTCTCGTGGTCAGACGCATAACAACACCTAGCTCCAAAATCTTCTACATTCTACACCATACTCTATATAGTGCACTGGAATTTGACATGTATATTAAACCTCTGTGTTTCTCTCTCTGTTTCAGCTGAACTGGAGTTTGTTCAGATAGTAATCATAATGGTGGTGATGACAGTGATGGTGGTGGTGATTATCTGTCTGTTGAACCACAGGCTGTCTGCCCTGGCCTTCTTTAGCAGACAGACACACAGCCACGACCAGGACAGACAGCGGGATCAGGTCACCATGCAGCACGTCAGTACACAACTTCTTACCTACCTACTTACCTACCTACCTACCAGTCTAACTAATAAATGATGCTTCATCCTCATTTGTATTGATGATTCTGGCTGGGGCCAGTGAGCAGAGCTGGAGGAGTTAGGAGGAGAAAGTGGGAGCTAGGAGGAGCTGGATGAGCTAGGAGGAGCTAGGAGGAGATGGATGAGCAAGTAGGATCTGGAGGAGCTAGGAGGAGCTGGAGAAGCAAGTAGGAACTGGAGGAGCTGGATGAGCTAGGAGGAGCTGGATGAGCAAGTAGGAGCTGGAGGAGCTAGGAGGAGATGGATAAGCAATTAGGAGCTGGAGGAGCTAGGAGGAGCTGGAGGAGCAAGTAGGAGCTGGAGAAGCTAGGAGGAGCAAGGAGGAGCTGAGGGAGCAAGTATAAGCTGGAGGAGCTAAGAGAATCTAGGAGGAGCTGGAAGGAGCTAGGAGGAGCTAGGAGAAGCTTGGAGGAGCTAGGAGGAGCTGGAGAAGCTAGGAGGAGCTAGGAGAAGCTAGGAGGAGCAAGTAGGAGCACGTAGCAGCTGGAGGAGCTAGGAGGAGCTGGAGAAGTTAGGAGGAGCTAGAAGGAGCTGGAGGAGCTAGAGAAGTTAAGAGGAGCTGGGAGGATAGTGCAGTGTACTGCTCCCATTGCTGAGGAGAGGAGAGCGACTGGAGAGAGAGAGAAATTATAGAGAAAGGAAGAAAGAGCAGATATAGACAGCGACAGAGAAAGAGAGCTAGATCGATGGATGATGGATGGATGAGACCCAACCAAATCATGAGAGAACAAAAACATAACTATTTGACACATTGGAAAGAATCAACAAAAAAACTGATCAAACTAGAATGTTATCTGGCCCTAAACAGAGAGTACACAGTGGCAGAATACCTGACCACTGTGACTGACCCACACTTAAGGACAGGTTTGACTATGTACAGACTTGGTGAGCATAGCCTTGCTATTGAGAAAGGCCACCCTAAGCAGACCTGGCTCTCAAGAGAAGACAGGCTATATGCACACTGCCCACAAAATGGTCTCTGGTTGTCTGGGTATTGTTTGAGCTTCCTTCATGGGCTGGCATCATGCAGGGAGGGAGGTGGCCTTTACGCTGTTGTAGCATATTCCAAAATTCAAGAATTCTCTTATTCTGATTTTTTTACTCTTTCCAAATACTACTCTTCCCCTGTGTCTCTCACTTCGTTAGCTACCGTAGACTTTCATTATGTTAGTGTAATCAAACTGCAGATAAATCCAGCTGGTCCTGTGTAGATTTAGACCGGAGTGGCTTCTAAACACCAAACGCAGAGGAGAGGACACTGTCACAAATGGCATGACTACATATTCCCTATGTAGTGCACTACTTTTGACCAGGGCCCATAAATAGGGAATAGGGTGCCTTTTGTGACACAGACAAGAACTGCAGACTGCAGTGAGAGAGAGAGTGAGAGATAGCTAGAAGGATAGGGAGACAGTGAGAGACAGTGAGAGATAGCTAGAAGGATAGGGAGACTGTGAGAGAGAGAGAGAGTGAGAGATAGCTAGAAGGATAGGGAGACAGTAAGAGAGAGAGATAGCTAGAAAGATATGGAGACAGTGAGAGAGTGAGAGATAACTAGAAGGATAGAGACAGTGAGAGAGAGACAGTGAGAGATAGCTAGAAGGATAGGGAGACAGTGAGAGATAGGTAGAAGGATAGAGAAACAGTGAGAGAGTGAGAGAGAGAGTGAGAGATAACTTGAAGGATAGAGAGACAGTGAGAGAGAGAGAGTGAGAGATAGCTAGAAGGATAGGGAGACAGTGAGAGAGTGAGAGATAGCTAGAAGGATAGAGAGACAGTGAGAGAGAGACAGTGAGAGATAGCTAGAAGGATAGGGAGACAGTGAGAGATAGCTAGAAGGATAGGGAGACAGTGAGAGATAGCTCGAAGGATAGAGAGTGAGACAGTGGTGTCCGGGTTAACCCAACTAGGTTGTTTAGAAACACAGCAAGCTAACAGAACAGCCACAGTGGGGCTCCCCAGCCCCAGCCCCTTCTAGCCACAGCACAGTACTTTCTGCCAGACGGAGCTCGGTTGATTTTTAACAATCTCTCAAATCAATTAGATTCAAAGGGCTTTATTTGCATGGGACACATATGTTTACATTGCCAAAGCAAATGAAATAGGTAATAATCAAAAGTGAAATAAACAATAAAGATTGACAGTAAACATTACATTCACAAAAGTAACAAAAGAATAAAGATATTTCAAATGTCATATTATGTCTATGTACAGTGTTGTAACGATTTGCAAATAAAGTACAAAATGGAAAATAAATCAACATCTCTCTTCCTCCCTCCCTCCTTTTTTTTCCCTCTCCTCTACCTCTCTTTCTCTCTCCATACTCCTCTCTCCTCTGCTCTCTCCCACCTCTTCTCTTTCTCTTTCCTCTGCCTCTCTCCATCCCCCTTTCTTTCTCCCCTGTTCCTTCTCCCCCTCTCTTTATGTCTCTCTCTCTCTGTCCCTGTCTCTCTCTCGCAGGATGGCTGTGTGTGGCCAACCAATAGTTTGGTGATGCAGCAGGGAACCACAGAGGTGAGTGGGAAAAATGTACGTCATGGATCGTCTACCGTTGTTACGCGTACCTTGCATTGTCATTTGATAGGTTAACACAGTGCAAGCCCCTTTGCTGTTGACTGAGTTCCATTGCATAATGGCTGGACCCCTGACATATTCAGAGCAGCTTCTCTGTCTCACTTGAATCAGATAACATACATTCAAAGTATAGTGTTAATATTTACTTAGCCTAGTGATTTGATATGCTGCTACACAGTGCAGTGCAGTCCATAGTGTTGGTTAAATCCCTGAGGTGCTGACTACATCTCCTCTCCCCCCCCTCCTCCTATAGGTGATGTTTGGGCCCAGGCCGACCCAGGAGAGGTTCAACCCTCCCTCCTTTATGCAACGGGAGCATTTCAGCCGCTTCCAGCCCACCTACCCCTACCTGCAGCAGGACATTGACCTGCCGCCCACCATCTGTCTTTCTGATGGGGAGGAGCTGCCCCCCTATAAAGGCCCATGTACCTTACAGCTAAGAGACCCAGAGCAGCAGCTGGAGCTGAGCAGAGCATCCATCAGGCCCCCCCCTAACAGGACCATCTTCCACAGCGACCTGATCCATGTTTACGTCCACAGTGGTGGCCCTCGACCCCCCAGCAGTAACGCTGGTGTCAGTGCCGCCGAACGCATGGAGGGACTGCCTCCCACCTACAGTGAGGTCATGGGTCACTACCCAGGAACCTCTGTGTTTCACCACCAGAACCAGTACAGCAATAAAGAGCCGTTCGCCCAGTGGACAGGGAGCAAAGACAGGACACTGACAGACAGAGACAGGCAGATGAGCAACGAAAGCACAACCACCACAGGCTCCTCTGGCTCTGGCAAGGTCAAGGACAAAGAGAAGGATAGGGACAGGCGACGGGACAAACCAGTGTGAGGGGGGTTGTAGCTGGTCTGTACCAAACAGGACCCACCCCTCTCACCTGAAGGGGAGTGGCCTCCTCTCAGCATTCCCCATGCACAATATGAAGAAACCTGAGGAGCCAAGCTTACAAACACTCTTTTTGTATTCCTTCATTCTGCATTCAAGAGCTGTGGGCTTCTGCTTGAACACTAAGGCTTCATAGCTCATTTCTTGTTTGTTTATTTTTGTATGCTTTCATTTATTTAAAATAACATTGTTGACACTGATTTTGTTTAAATGACTGTAACACCCAGTTATAGAAGTTATGGCTTTTATTGTCTTAAATAAATACAAATCCCAGATCAGTGCACAAACCTTCAATCAGAATCAGAGTGCCACGATTCTGCTAAATCAACGGGATATATCATCAGAAATCAAAAGTTGACCTAACTTATTGTTTAAAAGCTTCTCCTAGTTTGATTGTTTATGTGGGCTCCAAATGTTTTGAATGTTATTTTTCTGTTATTATCCACAACTCTGATCCAGCCTAACGTCCCCTGAAACTAACTCCAACACGGCAGTTCAGTTTAAAGACACACTGAGTATACCAAACATTTGGAACAACTTCCTAATATTGAGTTGCATCCCCACCTTTTGCCCTCAGAGCCTCAATTCATTAGGGCATGGACTCTACAAGGTGTCGAAAGCGTTCCACAGAGATGCTGGCCCATGTTGACTCCAATGCTTCCCACCGTTGTGTCAAGTTGGCTGGATGTCCTTTGGGTGGTGGACCATTCTTGATACACACGGAAAAATGTTGAGCGTGAAAAACCCAGCACAGTTGTAGTTCTTGACACAAACCGGTGCGCCTGGCACCTTTTACCATACCCCATTCAAAGGCACTTCATTTGTTTTGTCTTGCCCATTCACCCTCTGAATGGCAAAAATACACAATCCATATCTCAATTGTCCCAAGGCTTAAAAATCTTCTTTAACCCGTCTCCTCCCCTTCATCTACACTGACTTTAGTAGATTTAACAAGTGACATCAATAAGGGATCATAGCTTTCACCTGGATTCACCTGGTCAGTCTACGTCAAGGAAAGAGCAGGTGTCCTTAGTGTTTTGTACACTTAGTGTATACATCTGGTTATAGAGTTAAAGATATGTCTTTATACTTACATTTTCCAATTCCTTGTCTCTTCTGACAGACCAAGTGAATAATGGTGGTCTCTCTCTCTCAGTCTCTCTCTCTCTCTCTCTCTCTCTCTCTCTCTCTCTCTCTCTCATGCTCTCGCGCTCTCTCGTTAATGTTGCTTTAATCCTTTCGACTAGCACTTTACATTTCCTGTCTGTTAGAGTTGTAATGGAGAACACTTTGCCTTTGTAGTCTTCTGCACATCCACTAACTTGTCTAGTAGAGGTCCCCCTGTTCAACATGTTACTGCAGTCTTAGCTGTGTAACATGTTACTGCAGTCTTAGCTGTTCAACATGTTACTGCAGTCTTAGCTGTTCAACATGTTACTGCAGTCTTAGCTGTGTAACATGTTACTGCAGTCTTAGCTGTTCAACATGTTACTGCAGTCTTAGCTGTTCAACATGTTACTGCAGTCTTAGCGGGTTAACATGTTTCTGCAGTCTTAGCGGGTTAACATGTTACTGCAGTCTTAGCTGTGTAACATGTTACTGCAGTCTTAGCTGTTCAACATGTTACTGCAGTCTTAGCTGTGTAACATGTTACTGCAGTCTTAGCTGTGTAACATGTTACTGCAGTCTTAGCTGTGTAACATGTTACTGCAGTCTTAGCTGTGTAACATGTTACTGCAGTCTTAGCTGTGTAACATGTTACTGCAGTCTTAGCTGTTTAACATGTTACTGCAGCCTTAGCTGTTCAACATGTTACTGCATTCTTAGCTGTTCAACATGTTACTGCAGTCTTAGCTGTTCAACATGTTACTGCAGTCTTAGCTGTGTAACGTGTTACTGCAGTCTTAGCTGTTCAACATGTTACTGCATTCTTAGCTGTTCAACATGTTACTGCAGTCTTAGCTGTGTAACATGTTACTGCAGTCTTAGCTGTTCAACATGTTACTGCATTCTTAGCTGTGTAACATGTTACTGCAGTCTTAGCTGTGTAACATGTTACTGCAGTCTTAGCTGTTCAACATGTTACTGCATTCTTAGCTGTTCAACATGTTACTGCAGCTGACAAAGAAGGCTATAGAAACATATTCCTGTCATTCCCAAGTTAACCCCTACTGGTCATTCCCGAGTTAATCATTACTGGTCATTCACTAGTTAATACCTACTGGTCATTCCCTAGTTAATACATACTGGGTAAAGATTTCACTAGTTAATGCCTACTGGTCATTCCCTAGTTAATACCTACTGATCATTATCTAGTTAATACCTACTGGGTAAAGGTTTCCCTAGTTAATACCAACTGGTCATTATCTAGTTAATACCTACTGGTCATTCTCTAGTTAATACCCACTGGTCATTCCCTAGTTAATAACTACTGGTCATTCCCTAGTTAATAGCAACTGGTCATTCCCTAATAAATACCTACTGGTCATTCCCTAGTTAATGCGTAATGGTCATTCCCTAATACCTATTGGGTAAAAGTTTCCCTAGTTAATACCTACTGGTAATTCCCTAGTTAATACCTACTGGTCATTCCCTAGTTAATTCCTACTGGTCATTCCCTAGTTAATACCTACTGGGTAAAAGTTTCCCTAGTTAATTCCTACTGGTCATTCCCTAGTTAATACCTACTGGGTAAAAGTTTCCCTAGTTAATTCCTACTGGTCACTCCCTAGTTAATACCCACTGGGTAAAGTTTCCCTAGTTAATACCTACTGGTCATTCCCTAGTTAATGCCTACTCGGTAAAGTTTCCCTAGTTAATACCTACTGGTCATTCTCTAGTTAATTCCTACTGGTCATTCCCTAGTTAATACCTACTCTGTAAAGTTTCCCTAGTTAATACCTACTGGTCATTCTCTAGTTAATTCCTACTGGTCATTCCCTAGTTAATACCTACTCGTTAAAGTTTCCCTAGTTAATACCTACTCATCATTCCGTAGTTAATACCTACTTACTGGTTAAAGGTTTCCCTAGTTAATACCTACTGGTAATTCCCTAGTTAATACCTACTGGTCATTTTCTAGTTAATACCTACTGGTCATTCCCTAGTTAATACCTACTGGTTAAAGGTTTCCCTAGTTAATTCCTACTGGTCATTCCCTAGTTAATACCTACTCGGTAAAGTTTCCCTTGTTAATACCTACTGGGTAAAGGTTTCCCTAATTAATACCTACTGGGTAAAGGTTTCCCTAGTTAATACCTACTGGTCATTCCCTAGTTAATTGGTACTGGTCATTCCCTAGTTAATACCTACTGGGTAAACATTTCCCTAGTTAATTCCTACTGGTCATTCCCTAGTTAATACCTACTGGGTAAAAGTTTCCCTAGTTAATACCTACTGGTTAAAGGTTTCCCTAGTTAATACCTACTCTGTAAAGGTTCCCTAGTTAATACCTACTGGTCTTTCCCTAGTTAATACCTACTGGTCATTCCCTAGTTAATACCTACTGGTCTTTCCCTTGTTAATACCTACTGGGTAAAGGTTTCCCTAATTAATACCTACTGGGTAAAGGTTTCCCTAGTTAATACCTACTGGTCATTCCCTAGTTAATTGGTACTGGTCATTCCCTAGTTAATTGGTACTGGTCATTCCCTAGTTAATACCTACTGGGTAAACATTTCCCTAGTTAATTCCTACTGGTCATTCCCTAGTTAATACCTACTGGGTAAAAGTTTCCCTAGTTAATACCTACTGGTTAAAGGTTTCCCTAGTTAATACCTACTCTGGTCATTCCCTAGTTAATACCTACTGGTCATTCCCTAGTTA